>NC_082620.1:1406438-1510095 GCF_030936135.1 Gavia stellata | reverse complement strand
TGGGGGGGCATGTTTAAATGAAGCGCACTTACAAATGAGTGACAATACAAAGTCTGAGTATGAAAATAAGATTTTCTCTGAAAACACATTTTTGGCACAGATTAAAAAAAAATGTATGTTGTGGGGATTTGATTTTTTTTTTTTAAAGTCAGTATTATATATATTTATATATATTATATATATATTTATAATATACACACACCCACTGAGTTCTGCATATCCCACCAGGAAGGAAAATAGCTCTCCCTTTTGTTTTTGTTTTGTATTTTTTTTCTTATTTTCTTTTTTTCAGTGTAAACTGTACATCCCAGATGAAGAGAAGACGGCTGCAGCAGGGGCAAGTGGAGGAGAGAAGGTTCACATCCAGAAAAAAAAAAACAAAAAAAAAAACCAAAAAAAAAAAAAGAAAAACCCAACCAATAAAATAATAATAAAAAAAAAGATAATGTGTGAAATGATCCTTGACCCACAAATCTCAGCAGAAGTCCCCAGGTCCTGCGGTTAGTCCACGGCGCGTGTCAATGTGTGTCAAGACATCCAGAACGTCACAGCGTGTCTCCAACTGTGCAAAGGTCCGAGTCACTAATTTAGTGCAAAGGCAGTTCAGGTTCTTTTTTATTTTTTTTCCTTTTTTTTTTGTAAAAAAATAAGCCATCCTTTCTCTTTTCCCCAAAAGGAGGCACAGAAACCCAATACCAGTCCGCCTGCTGAGTGCATCAGTTGTCCGTAAGCTAAAGCAATATGTAAACATACGAGGCAGCGGAACCGCTACCCAGCAACAGTTTGATCGAGGCCGGTTAGGGCAGGAGGCTGGTAGTCTGGCAGCATTTTCTTGTTTCATTACTTTCTCTCTCTCTTTTATTTAGCTTATTTTAAATTTCTCTTTTTTTGTGGTTTTTGTGGGCTTTTTTTTTGTTTTTTTGTTTTTTTTTTTTTTTTGCTGCAGGGCCTTGGAAAAAAAATAAAATAAAGTCAGTAACCGGTAAACAGCTCATACCGACGCGATGACAATCATCAGGTGAGGAGAGATGTTGGAGATGCTGGCGAGGAGGTCCGGGGCTAGGCGAGGACAGGTGGCTTTCCGAAAATTCGCAGGGTGGGAAGATCTGCAGAACGTAGGCAGGCTGCGAGGGAGCAAAGAAACACCGGTGAGAGACAAACCGGGGTGAGGGCTGGCCTAAAATGTTTTAAAATGGGACATTCGGATGATTTTTTGGGTGCTTAAAGCCTCATAAACTGTCGCAGTCGTATAAAAAAGGAGACGCTACTCAGCGATGCATATGCGGTTCCCAAGGTGGGGAGTTTTTCCACATCAGGGACGTTAAGAGGTGACTGGTTTTATGGCAAAAGATAAAAAAATTCCCACTAATTATCATTTCAGCGGCTACTCCGAGCGCGGACGGCTCATTCTGGGCTGTTCACACCCAGGGAACAGACTAAGTTGGATTCAGTGTAGCAACGCACCTGGAATAAATGCTCCACATCAAACCCAAACGTTTTATATTTACGTGGCCAAGAGCAAGAAAACACCTCGTGTCCTGGAAAAACAAGGACGTGGCCTGAGGAGGAAACGAGGACTCTACTTCCAATGCAGAAAAAGAGCTGGGAAATGGGCTTGGTTTGTTTTCAGCCGAAGAGGTAGGGCTGTGAACAAACTGAACATACGTTTAGGGTTCTTTTTGGCTTTGCAGTTCATCTTCAGTAATTATATTAATTATACCGGTGCATTTTGATCGGTGATGTTAAGAAGCCAGCACGGTAAACGTGGGGGGGTGTGTGTTTTAATAATAAAATCAGGCGGCTCAACGACAATCTTAAGCAAAGACCTGGGGTGGAAGGCTGTAGGTCCCGTTATCTATCGATTTAGTTTATCTACGGCGTTTCGGGGCTTTCCCTGCCAATACCTGATTAGAGCCGGGGTTGGGAACGTTGATGATTCCTGCGGCTTGCTTAGCCTGCAGGTAGCTGATGAACGCGGCCTTAAGTGACTCGGTCTGATTCACTACGTCTTCCTGGTCTCGGCCACACGGCAAGGCCAGTAATAGGCAGTAATCGCTCTCCACCTGGAAAGAAAACACAGTCATGAAGTCAAATGTTTTCTGGGAACAGGCTCGTTCCTGACAACACATTCATTATCTGCAGTGGAAAATCCTCTCTTTGAACGCCTTTGAAGTTACAACAGACGTGCTGAAAGCTCTGCCAGCCAGGATGGTGAAAAGGACTGAAAACTACTGATTTCCACAGCCGCCTGAATTCCACTTTCCGCCTTACTCAGACGTGTCAGAGCCAGCAGGAATTTGTTCCAGGGCTCAGGGACGGGTGACTTCAAAGTCTGCCCAACTCCACCATTCCCTGTTCTATGAACGCAGAGTAATACCTATTGCTCACAACTTGCAATCTGTATTTCACACTCTTTGGGACAAAGGAATCACACAGCTATTACCAGAATCCCAAAATAACGTGACACAAGCGACGAGAGCCGCGGTTTCTGCGAGAAATCGGTGGTTTTTTTGTTACACGGCTGGTAAGAACAGCCCAGCTTTCAGCATGTAGATATGGCCCTTCCCAAACGTGCATCCTCACCCCGTCCCGACCCCTCACCATCATTCTGCGCGCGACGCCTTCCAGCTGCGAAGCCTCCAGTCGCATGCGCTGAGCGATTCTCAGCGGCGGTCCTCCCTCCGGCGCCGGCAGGGATCGGTGCGCCAAGACGTTATTACCGGAGACAAAGTGGAGCTGAACAGCGGCCGTGTCGTTTTTTAGAGCCAAAAGGCCCTGCCAGACAATTGGGTATTTCTGGAAAGAGAGGGAGAAGAAATATTAAATGCAAATGAAGGAGAGGGGGATCTTAAATCGTGTCTGAGCTGCTCGTTTGCCTCCGATACTTTCACAGGCAATTAAGACACCACCGCTTTGCTTTAAGGACTTAGTACAGATGTAACATCTCATCACCCCTCGTACGCGCCGGTCCGGGCTCGGGTTAGATCCCGCTACATCAGTAATTCAGTCCTTTTTCTTCCAGCTGGCTAAGATGCCTGGGTGGCTCCCTTCATCGTAACATCAGAGCACTTCCAGCCTCCCACACAGCGCGAGGCACAGTGGGGCTGTTACCAAACGCTATTTTCTCTTTTACAAATGGGAGAACGGAGAAACAGCAGCAGCAGGAGAGCTGCTCAAAGTTATAGGGGAAATACTCGGCGCTGAACGTAACTCTCGGTTCCTCGTCAGTGCCTGTTCCTCACTATCTCCTTCCTCTCCCTCAGTCTCCAGGCTTTGGGAGAGTGGGTTTATTCCTTTTTCTTTAAATTAAATACACCATCACTCTTGCCTGCCCACGAAGAAAACCTTCCCAAGAAACAGCTGACTGTAAAGAAGATGCAGCACTGCTTGCCCGAGCCTGCAGGCTGTTTGAAACAGTAACGAGAGAAACAGGGGCTGCTCTGCATTAACAGCGCCTTACCGTGAGGCTCTGTGAAACACCACGTAAACGTGAACACAGCTAAAATTCACCGGGGACAGAAACAGCCCAGAAAGCAGACAGATCATCGATTGCCTTCTCCGCATCCGATACATTTGATGCGAGAGAGGTCAGATTTTGGTGCCGCAGGTGAGACAAGCCATACAGAGCCTGGTTATTTCTCCCCGGACGAGGAGCATGAGGCTACTCAGCCCGGAGAAGACGACGGAGCAATACTTACCGTCAGAAGCTGAACCATATCCACAGGTCTCTGCGAAACAGGGTGAGGAGATGGCTCTTGTTTGAGAGCGGACTGGGGCTCGGGGCGATTGAGGGGGAGCCCCGGCGGGGCCCCGGGACCCGACGTCGTCGGGATAAACATGGATTGCTTGGGAACCGCCTGAGCTTGGTGCGGTGACGGAAGCTCCTGTTTAATCGAAATGGCAACGGGCGAAGGGTAGGAGGTCTGGCCCGTGTCCGCTTGTGCCCTCTGAAGGTGGACGTGAGGGTCTATCGGTGCCGCATGCCTATTTACAGTGGGGTGGTGACTCTGCTCGGGTCCTGCTGCCGGCGGGCCCTTGGGATCCTGGGGGATCTGAGGAGTCTTGCTGCGTACTGGCTGGCTGGGGTGCGAGTGTTCGCCCTCCGGTAGACCCTGGGAAGCAGGCAGCGGAGGAAAAAGGAAAGATTTTAGGCTCTGGGCATATCAGAACTCGTTGGCTCCCAGGACACCACCAGATTGCTGGCGGAGAATTCTGAATGCGTCTCCACACCACCAAACCAGCCCCGCTGCGACGGTGCCTGGACCAGCCTCCCCCTTTCCAAAGCCACTCTAGCAGCCTCTCACACCAGAGAGCCGAAATGCATCTCCTGAATCCTGCCCCAAGCCCATCCTTAGCCACGCCGTCCATCCGAGGATGTCTGACCCACGTGCCACCTCGATGCTGACAATTCTCTCCCCAACACCTCTACGCCTAGAAACCTGTAGGCAAGCTTCACACCTTCTGGTTGGAATCCTAGAGTAGTTAAGAAAATGGGGGTTTTTAGCTTCCTGTAACGCTAAGCAGCGTTCAAACCCCATTTCCCAAACAAAAATAGCTCCTCTTGTGCTATGAACTTAAGTAGGGCTTGGGGACTCACAACAGAGAGCTAAACTCAGCTCCTGTGGCCACGCAGAGCCACGCTGGGGCTGCAATTAGCTCAATGCGCTCCCGATTTCAGGTAGAAGGAGAAGAAAGGGTTTTATTTCTCACCTGAGATGGGGTCATGCTCCGGGAAGGCAACCCAATCGGCGAGGCACCCGGGAACTGAGGATGCCCGAGCTGTGCTGCCGTATGGTAATTCCTCATGTCGCCATACACAGACCGATAATCGTGAAAGGAGCTCCCTGCGGGGTGCATGATCTGTACCCCGTGCGGTACCACCACCGGCTGCGTCAAAGGCAGTCCAGGCAGCTGGCTGCTGGAGGGGACGCTAAGGAGCCGGGGCTCGCTGTGAGGAGAGTGTGCCATCTTGCCTTCAGAGGATTTTGGCGTCTCTTTTCCGGGCTGTGGGGTCTTACTGACGGGGGGAGTTTTCACAGCCCCTTCAGGCGTTCGGGATTGTCTCGTTTCCGAGTGGTGCTCGCCCACGGCGGCCATGTGCGGGTGCATGATCATCCTCACGTCTCGGGGGACGTTGTACTGGTCGAGCCTGATGCTCGTGGGGTGCATGCGGTAATCCGGCTGCATCACCAGCACGTCGGACTGAACGGGAGCTGGTCCTCGGCACACCGTGGTGTGGTGGTAGTGCATCTCCTCCTCGGGGGCATGCTGAGAAGACAGAGGAGGCATGACTATGTCCCGTATCGGAGCTGGCTGGGGTGTACTGGATCGCTGAGGTTTGATCTCTATCTGGGGTTGCAGAGCAGCTCTGGGGGAGTGGAGCGCTTCCGGGCGGATGCCGTACGGGATGCCGGAGAGAGGAGGGGTGTTCATCCTCACCTCGCCTTGGGACAGATGGCCCAGGGACACAGTCTGTGTTACGCTGTGAGGGGGCATGATAACAGATTGCTCGGGATGCATGCTGGATATGTACTGAGGAACGGGAATTCCCGGCGCCAGCATGACCGGGGTACTGCTCGATAAAGCCGGAGACGAGGTACTGCCAGGATGACAAGCCCGAGGGAACGGCGATGGCGAGTGCCCGCTAGTACGCGGCGAGTGCGGCTCCTGTTTGGTGACCCCCAAGTGGGAAATAGCTCGGTCGGTTGGGGTGCTGGGTCCCGAGCTGACGTGGTTTGCTTCCGAATGCATTTTCCCGGAGAGGGAAGGGTGGTGAGGACTGACTCCAGGACTCAAGTTGGAGGGTTGCAGAGTCTTAGTCTCCACTTTCAAAGCAGCCGGATCAGACAGTTTTTTGTTCACAACCATCTGGTTGTGGACGAGTACAGGTGGAGTGTTTACAGTCTGCGTGAGCACTTTACCGGGCTGAGACGCTGGAGTCTGGACAGAAAGGTGGGATGAGTCGGACTTCTCCAGTGCAGTGCGCTCTTGTTTAACGGAGGAGATGACGGGCGACGTATTGTAAGGTTGTGTTCCTAGTACCAAAGAAGAATGGGTGGAAACAGCCCCATAGCCCGCCGAGGTCTGGGAGCCTTTTGGCGCCGGCTGAGATGGCGTGATAGGTTCCTGTTTAATCTGAGACTTGGATACAGACTGCTGAAACTCTATGTCGACAGCGCTGGCTGGGGGAATCTGGCTGATCTTGGCACTAATTCGCTGAGGGCCTTCCGTCTTCTGCCCTGAGTAACTCAGAAGCACTACACCTTCCGAGGTGTTCACCCGCAGCCCTGGACTGGACCCAGTCTCTACAGGCCTCTCCTCGATAATAGACATCGATCCCGGATGAAACCTACTGTTATCATTTGTGCTTGACCTCTGCTTAAATTTCGGTGAGGGGGCGTTGACGAGACACGTCTGGGTTTGGGGAGCTTGCTTCACCAAAGTGATCCTCGGAGCCTCCTCCAGATCCACGCTGTGGGGCATCCTGCTTATAACAGAAGTAGCTTTTGGAGCAATCACGGTACTTATCTTTTCCTTCTCGCTGAACACTGGTGCTTCAGCCACCGGTGGGTCCAAGGCGTTGGTGACGGGAACTGCCGGCTTCTCCTCCGAAACTGGTTTTATGGCCTCTACGGCGGGGTGGAGGGGTGCCTCCTCCAAACGAGGCGCGCTCACCGGCTCGGCGTGCGTCGTTGTCACGTGCGTGGAGGTTATGCTCGTCGCCGAGACGTACTTGGGCTCCATGAGTATCTTCCTCAAAGTGCTGGAGTTTGTATCGATATCCGACGCCTTCGTGTCCGGTGGGAGAGCGGGCGGGGGTGTGGAACGGGCACGGGGTTCCTCGTGCCTTACCATCCACTCTGGCACCTTGGCAGCGCTGGAGTGAAGGGGGACAATCGCGGCGGGCACTGGGGGGGGCAGCTTGGCCGCTGCCGAAGGGACGGCAGGAAGGGCTGCATTTGGGGCGCTCGGCGGCGTGATGGGCGCATTCTCCATGGGCGACCGTATCTTGAACCCGCTCTGACTCCCCTCATCGAGGGGAACTGGTGGGGTGGCCAGGTCCAGAGGAGCCGGAGGAGGCGCTTTTGGAGAGGTGCTGCTCTCAGCGACAGCTTCATGCGCGGCCACGACGTCAGCGGCTGTAGCCTTGCTGGCATCGGAAGCGCTTGGCTCCACGGAAGCCTGAGCCACAGTTTTAATTTGCTTTTCCTCCTTCAAGGCTTCTTCGGGTTTTGTCTTTACTTCATTGGCAGGGGGAGACTTGCTCTGCACCCTCTCCGGCTCAAAGGCGTTGACTTCAGCGGCGTCGCCCTTTCTGCCCGTGCTCCTTTTGCGCCTCTGCCGCGTGGTTTTCTGACGGCCCTTTTCCTTCCGAGCAACTTCAGCCTCCTGCAAGGTCTCGGCCTCCTGCGCAGAGTTGGAAGATTCACTGAAGCTGACTTCGGCCTCCTTGCTCTCTGTCTCTACAACCGTCGGGGCAGAGCTGGGAACCGGCTGCACTGTGGGCTCGACGGCAGCCTCAGTTTCTAGGATATTATTCACTGCCTGATCAGTCTCAGGCTCCATCTCCTCCCGAGGCGACGGTAACACCAAGGGCTCTGCGGGGATTTCAGCTTCCGATTCAGCGGGATACGTCGGGGGTGCAGGAAAGCTTTCTGTCTCCCCAGAAATATCATTGATGATGGAGCCGATGGCTGCTGCCAGCTCCGTTTCACTAGCCTGATGAGCGGGTTTATCTCCCTCCTCCTCCTGACGTACTTCAGGCACATCTGCCGTCGGCTCTTTGTAGGCAGCAATTGACGGAGGAGTTTCGGTGAGTTTTGCGATATTCTCCACGGCCTGCTCAAGTTCGATCTGTTTTGCTAACTGCGCAGCTTCGGGCGACTGCTTTGGTTCCCGCATCACCTCTTTTTCTGTTTCTGGGAATGAATCTTCTACCTCATTCTTAGCAAAATGGGGTGGCAAGATGTCCTCTTTTGGGGGGCTCTTCATTTTGGCTGGCGACACCGCCACCGGCTCTGCCTCCTCCTCAGTCGGCCGCAAGGCGCCCTTGACTTCATCCACGTTGAGGCGTATTTCTACATTTTTCAGACACACGGATGCTTTATCTACGACGGTTTTGGTATTTTTGTACCTTCCCCTTTTGGATTTCGTAACCTTTTCTGGTGCCTGCTTCTTCTCAATGATCTCAACCGTGGGGATTTCTAGCTGGTTTTTCTCCGCATCCAGGTCTTTCCTATCGCGTTTCTGCTCGCTCGCTGCTGGTTCTTTCTCAGTGGCTTTTGCTTTATTGCTGTTGTCACCGACACTCGATTCCTGACCGCTTCTTTCAGCAGCATCTTCAGATTCAGCTGAGGTATCGGCTTTCGGTTCGTTCTTCCCTTTCTTCCCCTGTTGGCTGGTAGCAGCTGATGAGTGACTGTGTGTTAGCTTCTGGGATCTAGGAGACCTCCAACCTTCCGCAGGCTTAGGAGCTTCTACGGCATCTTTAGTTTCAGCCTCCTCCGCCTCTTGCTGTACCGGTTCTGTCTTTATTGGAGAGATGTCCTCCTCTGGCTTACGGCGGGTTTTCGGAGGCCTTCCCCTCCTTGGAGTCGTAGGAACAGTTGTCACCGTTTCCTGCGGTTCCTTTTCCCCTCTCTTCCTGGTGGATCTAGTGACCTCCACGGAGTCCTTCACTGGAGATGGGCCTTCATTGTCTCCCGTGGTAGCGTAGACCGACCTTACATTTCTGCGCCTAGTCCGGCCTATTGGCAAGCTTGGCTCCACGTTTTCCGGCTCTGCAGCAGAACTAGGGGATTTAGCAGCGTTCCTCGAAACCTTCTCCGCCTCCACTTTCAATTCAGAAAGCTTCTGCGTCTCCCCACGAGGAGAGCTCGACCTTTTGAGTTTTTCACGGTCAATTCTTTCGCTCTTCCTCGTGACGGGTTTTTCCGTGACATTAGCTGCAGCCGATTGCACCGGAGTCTTGGAGCGTTTACTCTTGTAGGACTTTTTATCTTTTACAACAACCGGGGGTTCCACTTCCATGTCATTGTCGGAAACGGGCGGCAGGACCTCCGCGGCCACCTCCACCTTCTGACTCGCACTAGCATCAGCGTTGGCAGAAGGCAGAGGATTTTCTTCTTTAGGCTCGGCAGCCTCATCGGACTTCTGAACTAGCTTGGGCGGAGGTGGAATCAGCTGGGCACCTTCAGGTTCTGGATCTACGCTGATGTCTGCTTGGGAAAACGAAGCTCCAGGAGTAGGAGGCTTGGTATCCAAGTATGAAGGATGCTCTGTTGCCGCAGCGTCTTCCTCCGGTGCCAGGGTTGTAGCAACAACTTCTTTACTAGCTTCTACGACTGGCGCGGGTTCGGTTTGCTCAGGTGGTTCCATTTTGACAGGAGCAGCAAGCTCAGGAAAAGGTTTTTGTTCCTCTGCTGTAGAAGCAGGTTCAGACGGTTTTTCTTCTTTTACAGAAGCTGTTTCCACCACTACCTTTTCGTTCGCTACCTTCTCAGAAGCAACCGGTGCTGGTTCCTGTGGTAGGACAGCGACCGAAGAGGGACCAACCACTGAGGAAGTTTTATGTTCTGGTTCTTTACTATCAGGAACCGTTTCTGGTGTTTTTGGCCGATTTTCTTTATCTTCCTGTTTTTCCGCTTCTTTTGGTTTCTGATCTTTCTCCTTTTCTTTCTGCTGCATTCGCGTTAGTTCAATAAATCTACTGTGGAAGAGAACCACCGGTTCTTGCACCAAATCGGCCGTGCTGTTAGTCCCATCGGAGGAGGACTGTCTCCCATACAATCTACCAGAAATGAAGTCGAGATCATCGTCTTTTCTCTCTAAATGCTGCAGGCGCTTGGAGTCCTGTTCAAAGATTGAACTATGCAAAAAACGAGAAGCGAACAGTTCCTGTCTCTCTTGTTCCTCCTCTTTATGATCTTCTTTCTTATCATCCAATTTTCCACCTTCTGAATCGGTCCTGATTTTTTTCTTTTTCATATACCAAGATGGAATAGGTCTCGGAGCTGAGTCAACCTTCTCTTTGTCTTTATTGTTTCTAAAACTAGCAAATCTTGAATCCCAGTCTAGAAAGGACCAGTTTTCTTCTCTGGACGAAGAGAGAGATTTAGCTCTTTCAAGCAAGGCCTTTGTGTCTGGTGTGATTGTCTTGTCCAACGCAAAAGAATAAAATTTGTTTCTTTCTAAGGAACTTGACAGTCTCTCCTCTCTTTCACGTAACTTCTCTTCTCTGTCCCTTAATAAAAAAGACAACCTGGAACTCTCTAACAAGGAGGAGGCTTTCGGGGAATGGGGCTTGTTTTCACCGTCATCATCCGAATCTGAAGGCACCTCCCCGGGTTCCAGGTCCCGGACAGACCGCTTGCGTATGCTGTCTCTTTTGACGATGCTGCTAGGAAAGCTGATGTCAACTCTGCCAGGCTCCTGCTTCACTTGTGTCTCCCACCTACTTGAGTCATCTTCAGAACTCAGTACGGATAGTTTTATTTTAGCCATTTCTGCCATCTGCTCCCTTCTGCTGGAATCGTAAGGATTAAATTTCAGCGAGTCCTCCCTCACAGTCATGTTGGAGTACGAAAGACCCTTTTCTTCTATTTTAGGCGACTCTTTGGTTTCCTTTAATGGCATTAGCCTCGGAGAATCGAGCGTGTCATCATCTTCGTGGAAAGGGAAGTGTCTGATACTAGGGGAACAGGACGTCCTTTCGGAGTCCTCACTCACCTGACGAGAACTTCTGTAGTTTCTTTCTCTTTTAGTGCTAATTTCAAAGTCAAACTGGTCAGTCTTTTTCCTTTTACTTGGCGGAGAGTCATCGGTGACGTCTTGAGGAGGTTTTCCCACCTCGTGGACCAAGCTCCGTCTTTCATATTCATCCACATCTTTCTTTGGACTGCCGAACTTCTCAGACTTTGCAATCTCCATTTCCAGCTGCTGTTTTAACCTGCGACTTTGCTCCATTTGCTTCCTGTAGCTTTGCGTGTGGTCAATGTCAATGCCAATTTTCTCCTCTGTATCAGTTGACTGAGGTTTCTCTTGGCCAAGTTTATGGTCGGGTGTGTCTTCAGGAAGACCAGAGTAATTCTTCCTTGCGTCCTCTCTCTCTGTTCCTTGGTCATCTAGTAGCTGTACCTGTTTATGTTGGGGTTTTACTGGATTCAATTTTTTAGAAGAGAGTTCCTGAACTTCCACTGGTTCATCGGCTGCCTCCATTAGCCTCGCCTGCAGATCTAGGGTGGGACGCATGCCAATCCCACCAACATTAAGAGTCTCCTGAATTTCTTTGGGACTAGTAACAGGAATAAGTCTTTCCAGTTTGAGTTTTTTAGATTCCCTTTTAAGCACCTCCTTCCTCAGGGGTTTTCTCTCCAATTCTCCTTCCCTTAACATTGTTGCTTCTCTAGACGAAGCCGTTGCGTCAAGCTGCTTTTTCAAAACCACGCGTGCATCTTCCTCATCTTGGCTGCTTCTTTTCACTTCCAGTTTTTGCCTGTCAGGCTTCAGATTTGCATCGGCAAAACGTCTTTTACGAGCCTCCAATTTGTCTAAATCCACCGCGTTGGCCCCCTCAGAAGTTTGCTCTGTCTTCAAGTGCTTTTTGGGTTTCAGTTTTCCCTCCTTATCCACCACTTCTACGTGACTGGCAAGGGCTTTCTCTTTTTGTACCTTGGTTCTGACAGGTTCCAGTTTAGACTGATCAGACTTGGTTTGCTCAGCCTGAGATGTCTGTGTTTTTTGTTCAAGAAGCGGGGATTTCATAGTGTCATTATCAAGCTTTGCTCTCAGTTTCTCCAAGGCAGGCTGATCAATAACTTTCCCTTCCTTTTCTTTTACTCGGGTCAACACGACACAGGGCATTAGTTCCAGGCGGTTTTTAGCTGTCCCTTCTTTGTCACCTCTCTCTTTACTTTGTTTACTATTGCCCTTCACTTTTTCAGGGCTGGGCTCTCTCTCATTCTCTTGATCCGTTTCAGAAGACTGAGAGCTGGGTGAATGGATTTTTGCTTTTCGTTTTTGCTTATCGGTTTTCTCCTTTTCTAGCTTTTCCGGCTTTTCCTTTCTCACCAAGCGTTTCTCCTTTTCGACTCTCTCCTGGTCGAAAGCACGCTCTTTCTCTGTTTTCTCGTTTTTTGCGTAACGCTCCACACGGGCTTTGTCAAGCTTGTCGTATCGTGGAGGAGACAGAGAGCTGCAGCTGCCGCTGCGATCCGATGACCTGCTGTAAATCCTCCTCTCCGAATCGCTCTGCAGCCTTTCCGACTGGGAGGGAGACGCTCCAGGGCTCTGCGGACGCCTGGAGTGCGTCGGACTCTGGCTCCGTTCAATCGGTCTCCGTTCATGGTCTCTGTCCCGATCGGATTCGAACCGTTCCCTCTCCCTCTCTCTCTCCCGTTGCCTGTAACTGTACTCCCTTATGTCTTGCTCGTACGGATCGCCTCTGTAATCCCTGTACTCGCGTGGGTCGTCATAGTATCGTGGGTCATAGTAGTCTCCTTGGTAGGGATCCCACTCTGCGTAAAATTCTCTGCCTCGAGCTGGGTATTCTCGACGAGGATCTTCAGGATACGTCCCTGGAGTCCGAACAGTCTCATAGTAAGTACGATCAGGGGCATATTCGTAAGATCCTCTTCTTTCATCTCTGCTAAATATCAGAATACACAGATTACTTTTCCTTCTCAACCAATGTACTGCATTACCACGTTCTTTGCTATGTAGGGGAATCATTTTATCGTATTTCTTTATACGTGCATCAAGGCAACTGTACACAGCTGCATAGAGAGATTTAACAACAATGAATCGGTGCGCAGTGGATTAAATGCTTTGTTAGCTTATCAAATATCGTATGCAGTTAATTGGTCATTTTGTGACAGCTCTGCCAAGTATCTTTTCATCAGCCTCACTGCTTCATTTTTGCCAAATTCAAATATTGCATTAAATTAAGGTAAAACCTACACAGCACCTGTGCACCCACACACAGTCCGTCATGGTGAAGACCACCCCATCTCACGAACCTGAAAGCTACCTCCGAAAACATAAGTCAAAACTCAAGGTTGGAACCTCTCCATTACTAAGCAGTAACGTGGTAGTAAGATTTCTTTAAAAATCCTAAACCCTGTAAGGGATGATTTAATTCCAAAATGAGCTCTTCTGCTGCTTGTGACATGCTGACGTTGCCTATTTACAGTAAGACCAAGTCAACAAAAAAAATCAGATTGTTTATGAGATCAGGTGAATTCAGGGGAAGCGTTCAGTGAAGTCAGTCAATTATTAAGTTATTATCGCAATACCTCCGAACGGCAAAAATAAGCCATTTACAACACTGAACATGCCTCTTTGGCAGAGGGGTGGCATACAGCTGGTGCTCCAATTCTCCACCATTGCAGAGTGTTTTGCATACTCTATTTCACATATGTTTATTTGGCTTCACAGTTTATGTTTTATGTTAAAAGCTGACAGCTTCCACCTTTTAAGAAATGTACAAAATTGAAAAAGAACACAAAGAAACAAAACATGGAAGACAAAAACCTCATTCTGCAAGCAAAGTGGGACACTGTGAAAGGCAGCTGTGAAGTTAAAACAATTAATCATGGGTTTTGTTTTGTTTCGTGGTTTTTTTTTCCTTTGGTTCCTATTTAGACTAGCTACAACTACAACCTAAGAGAACCTGGTTAGTGCAGACCTTAGCGTCATTGCAAGGGACCGTGAACTGCCAGGAGGAGCTCAGAGGAGGACCAGAAGATGCAGAATTGCAAGACTCACCACAGAGCTCGCTCCATCACTCCGTGATTCATTATTCCTAAGTATCTCGTAATGACTGTGTGAGCATAATGACAGAAAAGGAAAACCAAGACTAATGTGTACCCAAGTATCACGTTGTTCCAGAAATCAGTGTTCTACTCAGAATTATTTCACGGCAAAGACAAGCCCAGCCGAATCCTGTGTTTTAAAAGACATCTGATAACGCACTTCTCTTTTCTGAATTTGGTGTAGTTCAGAGGAAATTATTACTGACTGCTTGCTGGCACATCACAACATCTGGCAAGGACTGGGGAACGCACACATTTACTTCCATTATGCAAATCCTGATTGCCAATTTCCAAACCCTCCTCGCTTTCAAATCTGGCAATTTTGCATCTCTGTTAGACCAATCTATTCTGCTCCAAAAAAATACTGAATTTATCTAGCTCACAGGTACAATCAGTGTCACGCTGGGCTTATTCATAGGTAAACCAGAACCCTAACAATTAAGCCAGCCTCCGAAGGTTAATAAAACACGGATATTTTATTCAGCCACTGGAGAAAGAAAAGCACAAAATGCAGAGCGCTTCTGTGCCAGGCTGCTCTCAGCCAGGGTCTGCAGAGATAAGTGGCCATGAAGGGGGAACACAAGCCTTTGCAGCATGTGCAAAATGGCCAGACGCCGTCATGACAGATGCTGCAGAAGGACATCAACACAGAACGCGTTTTTCATGTCAAATACAAAAAAAAAAAAAAAAAAAAAAAAGAAAAAGAAAAAGAAAAAAGCAAGCGGCCTCACTCACAGTTTATTATTTTATCAAGTTAACAAACTGAACTGTTGAAATGGGGTAGGTGGAAGACCAAATTTTACTCTCTGCTCAGCACATGAGCAGCAGTAGTTTATCAGACTATATATACACCTGTTAACCTATACATTTCTCTTGAGGGTACATGAAGGCATTACAGATAAGCTATTCTTTGCATTCCTAAGAAATGATGAATGCCTCACAACTGTATCCTGGTAACCCATCACAGTAACCGGATACTAAATATATAGATCACGCAGTCAGCCAAAACCTCCACCTAAGTATGAATTTCAGTAACCGACTACACTTCAGATGTGTGATATTCTGTCTGCTTTAATCTACACGGTTTAAATCTGACCACCTAAATTTATGTTAAAAAAGCAATATTGAAAATGTAAAAGACATTAAAAATATATTAAAATGTTGTTAACAGAACTTTTAAAAGAAGGATAAAGTTGAGAGGAATAAAACCAAGTGTTTAATAATTACGGCCTGAAGAGAGTTTAATTGCACTTAAGACGACGCTGGAAAAGTAAAAGACAGTAATAAAGATATTGACACGTGCCTTCTTTCTGCCAGCATTTCATAAAAGTCTCTGATATCTTGACCCGTTTTCTCCATGGAATGATAAAATGCCAACTGACTTTCTCGATTTGCAAAGTCCACCTGAAAAATAAAGGGTAAATCACGTTCAGTGAGAGAAACATCCCAGTTTTGGTCAACATTTCACTGTCTGCTGCAGTCTGAAGATGGGAGCAGAACTGAATAGGGGGATGGAATTTTTTAACAAAAAAAGGTCAAACGCTTCTCAGGACTGGTCCTACACACCCCCAGGAATAAAGACCTTTCTCTCTTAACTCAGCGTAGCTGTGTGGAGCTATATAACTACCTCCTTACTGGGGTATGTTGTTGTAACTGCCAGACCAGAGGCTTCTGTTCAGTAAACCAGCAGGAAAAATACACATTATTATCGTGGTATTGACGGTTTTAATACTACAACTCCAATTACAGTTCCAAAGTCCTTTTCATCTCAGTGCAGTGCTACAGCAGGTCAGTATTATTAATCTATTTCAGACTCCACGTTATTTGCCTGGGGTTATACAGCAAGGCAACAGCAGGGATGGGAAAGGAACCAAGCTGCCTGAATTGCAGCTCCCTATTCTAGCTACTCGAAGAGCTGATGTTTTCTAGCGGAGGGTGACAATATTAAGAAGCTAATGGCATAGCTGATGCAAAAAATTAAGGATTAGAATGGATTTAACTAGGTGTATTCCACATAATGCAATTTTTTTAACATTCTAGTGCCTTCTTTTTTAAAAAAATCAGCCTAGGTATTTGTATAACCACAGCAGTGGAGCACAGACATACACACATCATGGGTGTTGCTTATTTCAAAGTCGCTAAGTAGCAAGACCCACAAACACAAGATATGAAACTTTTAAATGACCACACATTTTACTGCATATAAAGGCTACTTATATTCAACCACCATGCTTAGAAACTACAGTATATCCAACTCCTGACCCCAATGGGTGTGAAGTTGCTAGGTTAATACACCAGATGAGAGAACATGCTTGAAATCATTACCCACTCTTTAGGACAGAAGAAAGGAGGAGGAGGAAGATAATTCAGAGGGTTGGCTGACACCTCACGTCCCCAATTAGTGGAACTGATGGGATAGTCGTAACAGGTATTACCCCATTCACCCAAATCCAAGACATCCCTGCAAACGTTAAGTGTTGCTCCAGGAAAAAGCACTTTTTATCTGTTTTTTTAAGTAGTGTTTTTAATTATTTTTTTTAAATTCTGTCACAAGGAAGGAGCAGCCATCGCAAGAGCAGATTGCACTCTTGGGTTGCCACACCCCACAACTATGGCATGCAAGCCACCGCCGATCGCCTCGGCCAGATCAAAAGCCTGGACATCAACACAGAGTAGCTGAAATGCAGCGATGTGTTATCCCAGAGGAACTCACACCCTCAGATTTCACTTTTCTAACACGAAAACAGACAAAAATTTGCCTTGGATTAAGGTAAATGAGGTAGTAACACGGACACCAACACTCAGGAGCTTAGAGAGACAAGTTCAGTGAAACAAACGGCAGAATACTGGAAAAGGCTTTATAAGTAACGGTTCAAGATACCCTAACATCTTGATAAGCCGAGTATAAAAAAATAGTTTAAGCCTTTGATATTTGGGACATATGTGTCCCGCTAAGTATTCCTTTTGACTGGCAGTCTGCAAATGCCAGCATTTAAGGGGTAAGGCCTAAATACAATTTGTTTCTCTTTTTTTTGTTTGTTTTGGAGGTCATTCTGCACACCTTAATTTTATTCCCACCGATTTTCCTCCCCTTGGTCTCTTTTACAGCTGCTTGTGCATATTCAATCTCATTGTAGAGAACCAGGGCCATGCCTTTTAAGCGGTCAAACACCACCTGTAAAAAACAAAAAAACAAAACAAAAACCAAATAAGAGCCTCATCCACAGGACTTAATGTCAGTCCCAACAAAATCCTAAGTCATGAGGATACCAGTAAGAAAATAATTTTTAGCAAGGTAAATTTCCAGGCTTTTCTGATGAGGCATATTGTAATGAAGAGACGATAAAAGGACACGGGACTGCTTTGAATTGTGGATATTGTGGCTTGAGGTATATTATGCCTTTATTTTGTTTTTCTGTATTTTACTTTTTTTTTTTTCTTTGGTGACTGAGTATTGTGGTTTCTCTTTGTTTACTTTCGTTTTTTTGAAAAATTTCCAATGTGTTTTAGGGGGGAAAAAAGGTAAAGGGAACATTTAACCCCAAAGTGGAAATAGCTTTTGCTATCACAGTCTGCAGTACCACTCGTCAGTTGCTAAAAGCCCAATTTCCAAATATTAGCTTCCTTTAGCAACATAAACTTACTATTCAAGCAACAACAGCTACAATAAAGAATGTGAAAGCTGCAACACAAACCCACAAAAATCCTTTAAGGAGGCAAGACCCTGATCCTGCAAAGATTTACACACGTTGCTCGACTTTAAGCACATCCATGTCCAACAGAAACACACAGGACGACTCACACGCTTAAGTTTAAGCACGTGCATAAATCACTAGCTTCGACCCACAGTGGGGCAGGTAACGCACTCCCACTGCGTGATACGGGTATGTTGCACCATCACTGACTTTCTCTCTTCTTTCACGTACTTGTGTCAGTGTTGACTATCGTAACTGGTTTTAAAGTTATTTTTTTGGTCTGATGAAAAAAGACAGTTATGTCTAATTATGTAATTAGCATACGTGAGTGTAACTACGTAATTAGACTGCTGTTCCTCCAGTGTTAGCCTTCTAAAGAAATTTTGTTGAGGAGAGACTGTACTGCACAAGAGCAACAAATGGTTTGCAATACTCATTATCTCGGCTCATTCAAAATACTCTTTTTTGTTTCCAAAACACCAGAAGCAACTGCTCTACATATCGGATCAACAGGATGCAAAGCTACAGAGCCCTGTTGGCCAAATTACACCCCAGAGAGAATTTCTCTACCTGAGCTATAAAGCCCTGGACAGTCGGGGTTGAAAGGACAGGATGGGAAGAAAGGAAGACAGTAACAACTTCAAACCACACACCAAAGCCTCCCACCTACCTTTACCACAGGCCCGTATCGGCAGAAATGTCGAGTTAAATACTGATCCGTAACGTTTGTAGAAAGACCATCTAACCACACGCAGTTTGTAGGCATGCTCTTTCCAAAACCCAGCTGAACACAAAAGGGCAAAACTTCCATCAGTACAATTCACAAGCGTTAAACTAACTGAACAGAGCACGCCTAATTAAAGTCTTATTGGAAGAAAGCTAGTCATTTGTACTGGTTTTCTAAAATTAGCATCTCGCGCAGGTGCAAGCAAGACAAAAATCAAATAGCAATTAATGAAAATAATTCTGCATGCTTAAACAAATACAGTGTTTGACAACATTTGTTTCTTCTACAATTTGAATGTATCTGAAAAGTGACAGGTTGACAGCTCTGGGGACTGACAGCCTCTGTTTATCGTCGGTACCGGTACAGCTTCCCCGCTCAGCCTTGCCAGACACGGACCTTCAAGGCCAGGGAATGTCAGTCTCCAAGTCTACTCAATCCTGGGGCTCCTTGCTGAGACAGCCAACAAAAATGCTGATTAATCCCAATTACGGTGGTGGTTGAAAGCATCACGGTCTAATCTGACCTACACATTAAAAAACATCTTTCTTCCATAAACTATGCTGATGCAAAATATCCTATGATGATGTAAATGAAAGTAACAAGGAGAAGGATACAGTCCACGGGAGGATTTCTTTACCTTGAGCCGGTTATTTCCAAGATATTCCCCATCCATCTTCTTAATTGCTTTACACACACTTGCAATATCACAGTACTGCAGGAATGCATACTGCGGAACACCGTTCACTTTCTTGATGTCGATATCCTGGGGAAAAACACAAAACAGAACCATCGACAGTAAGCAACAGGCCAAAAAGGACATTCAACAGGGTCAATTAGATCTAAGTGGACTTTTTTCTGAGAGACACACATGGCACAGCAAGCACTCTTTAATTAATATTTTCTTCAGAGAGAGGATTTAAACAACAGTAGATGGTTAAAAACTCCACTGTTATGCTGTATCTCGTTCAACGCCAAAACCAAATCCTTACTGACGCAGGGCAAGCTCTTCATGATGCCGATTTAAAATTCAACCCCGCAGAAGTAAGCCTGACCTGATCAACAAATAGTAGCTTTAGTTTATTAATGTTCTGTCAAGAAGAGACAACTCAGAACCAAAGAAATAGAGATTAATTTTCGCTCGCAAAGGCTCAAGAGAAAACAACCTACTCCGATCCTCACTTCTAAGCCAAGAGGCAAGCAGGGTTTCTTTTCCAAATAAACATGATCCATCCTGTTCCTAGAAACAGAAAGTGATGCTGGACTCGTCTCTTGAACCAACTTGGCACTGACATGGCAAAGGCAAAAAGGATCCTCAACTTCTATCGCTGCTGGTATTTGATCCTGAGCCACCATGGGCCCATTCAAAAGTAAGTGCAGTCATGAGAAAGCTACAAAAGCCTAGTACAGGCTGATTTTAATCAATTTAAAAAAAACAGCAAGCTTGGAGTTGACATTTGGTTAACATTCAAGCTCAGCACTAGTACTGGCAAAGGTACCAAAAGCCTCTGAACAAACTCATGATAATATGATTCATTCCAAGCTGAAAATAGAAGGTGGAGTGTTTCGTTTTATTTGTTTCAATAGCACAAGTTTCCTTTGTGAGCTACATGCCAACGCCAGCACACGAATTTAAGCACTTAACGTTCCAACATCCAGGATAGACTAATTTCATGGTTAATAAATTTAGGGACAAGGCAGCAGTTTGATACGGTCTCACCCAAGAGCTCTTTATCTGGGAAAACAGAAGTAAACAGGGAGATTTACACAACTATTAGACTTCTATAGCCCTGGCCTAATGATTTAAGTGGAATACTAATAGAGGACTACATTTCCAAGAGTCTGAAGTAGCACTATTGCAACCGTGGCAAACTATACTTGACCACTTACCCTAGGCAAGCAATTCCTTCTGACAGGCAAATAAAATACCATTACTTTGCTCATTATCCACTGGAAAGGTTATAAAGCTGGTCCCTTTTGCACCTGAGCTTGTAAGTTTTCATGGAAACTGTGCAAGGCAGCACTGCTGCTGAATTCTGACCCATTAATAATGTTGACAGGACAGCACTATTTCACAGAAAAGCCAATTTACAAGACAGTGCACTACTACTGATAAGCATCTTTATCAGGACAGCTCTGCTGGTATAACATTAGGAAAGGCTTTAAGCCGCAGACACTGCGTGAATTCATAAATCAGTGCTGATGTCAAGGATACAGCAGAGGCTGGATGCGCAAGAGCTGCCAGACATCATAAAATGTAAATTTTGTATTTGTCCGCATCGTATATGGAAGCACACCTCCCCTTTTTTTTGGGGGGGAAGTACGTACGGGGTTCCTGGTACGTGCAACTGACACCTCAACAGTTACAGAAGTATTTCAGAGCAGAATGAGTAAGGCACAGAATGCTCATAAGCAGCCACAGCTACTAGAAGAATACTGTACAGCGAGCATAAAAAACAAACTATTGGTGCTGAAGTCCAAATTCAATTAATTAAACTGACTGTGGATAGTTACTTTACTTTTCTGGGAAATTTCTCTTAAATGCAATATTGGCACGACTTGATAGAAAGTGGCATGAGGAGAGGAGAGGGGGATGACTGCTGCTCTACCTCGTTCAGATACGCCTGCTCAGCTGAAAACCCAAATCCCGCGTGTGTCATCATGAACCCATCTGCTCTGCGCCTCTTCTGCCCTATTGTCAGGGCACAGACTGTGATAGCTGATGGCTACTTCCACATGCAGCAACTAAACCCCCTTTGTTTCAGAAATTAACGGGAAACTGAGACTTCATAGAGTTGTACTGATGCAACATGAAAATAACACCAGGCATGTTTACATCCCAACTACCTATAGTTAGGCTTTTCTGCAAAGGCTCTGACGTTACGATTTACTGCCGCTCGTAGCATTTTACAGGCCTGTACAGAATGAACGGGCAACAACACCCTACGTAGTACAGAGAATTCACATACCACTATTCCACCAAAGCGCTGAAAGATGTTGCGAAGGTCATGGTAGGTGGTTGTTTTCTCCAGGTTGCCAATGAAGAGAGTTCTTGTTGCTTTCGGGTGAAACTCGTCTATCCTTTCATCCAAAGGACGAAATTCATTCTCACTTTCAGTTTCTAAAAGTAAAAGAGAGCAAGAAATTTGTAATGCACAGAGGTGTTTTTCATGTGGGTTCGGTTCACGTCGATTTGTTTGTTCAAGCCTACTTCCTGACAAGCAGATATGATCTGAACGAGAGTAACCAACATCTTTGACAAAAATACGCAGCACTACACTCGTGAATTGTGTCATTTACATGGAATTTGAAATCTCTGCATCACACCACTGGGCGAGTGCTGAGGAATCTGAGCATCCTCAGGTGAAAAAGTAGCTGCATACTCCAACTGCTTCTCTAGAAATTTTTTCTTTTAGCAAATATTAATGCCTACCATGAATTCAAATAAGGCTTCACTGTACTTGGGGAACAGCAAATAAGGCTTCACTGTACTTGGGGAACAGCACATGGAAGAGGTTTCTTTTCACAAATCAATTTTTAAACAAGCAACTGAAGTACAGACTGAAAACTTAACCCCACGCTCAATGCTGTAGTTTTCACCGGTTGGTCATTTGGGCTACGCAGCCTCAAAAATGCAGCCGTCGTTAGCTGTTTTAATTAAAAGCAGAAAAAACAAGCCTGTGAGGACTCAGTGCTACGCTTACACCACCCGCTGGCTTCTGCTCCACTGAGACATGGAAGATGAGATTGTTTCTTCCAGCAGCCAGCAGATCCCACTGTTTGAGAGGATGGCAGGTTTCCTTCTCTGAGGTTTCAGACTGGAACTCTCTCCCTGTTTGACCTAAGAGCATCCACTCTTCTTGCTCTGGAATTTATTCTGGCGTATTTCCCAGTCTCTTTAAATTATGCTTCTGCAGAAAGGCAGTTTTAACATTTCTTGCTCCTATGCTGCCTCTTTATAACAGCCCATGAATATGCCCAGAGCAGTCACGTGTCCAGTTCAAAAAAGGGCATGGACCTTACCTGGTCCTATCCAGGCCGTGACTTCAATCTGCATGCCGAAGAAAAGTTTTCCTTTTGAGGCATTTAGTGCTTTTTCCTGGTCCTCCTGCTGTCGGAAGAACACCAGTCCATACCGTTCCTCAGAAGCCCCGTGAATCTGCACCGACGTCACCTTTCCGTACTTCTTGAATTCGTGGAAAAGTCCATCTTTAAGGCTTGTATCTAAACCAACAAATAAACATTAGTACTATAAAACCGTATTTTTTACCGATTTAATAGCACCATAAAAGACATGAAGAAATCTGATCTTCCTTCTGAAATTTGACTTCCCCAGTTTAACCTGAATCTCAGTGTTCACAGAAGTGCCTTTTTAATTTTGTGTGTTAATTTTGACAATGTCAAAAGCTTCTGTCTGATGTTTCTCTTTGCCTTGATTTTTAAACCCAAGAACCTACACATGCAAGGTTTTATATCGCTAAAGCTGGCAGTGTATGGTTATTTCTTCTAAGAGACATCCAATTCAAGATGAAGAAGAAACAAACGGTGTTACTTCATTAATAATCCCACATGGATACTGCGTAGAGCAGTTTTCCAAGGCTGGGATGAGGCACCTGGAATGGAGATTAAAATTATATAGCCTTCAGTTCAGTCACTTCAGAAAGGTAACTAGGCAGATTCAACAGATTTTGCAAAATCTGACTCACGACCACACAATCTGCCTGGGATCTGCGGGGTATTTACCTCGGTGTTGCGTCACTTCAAGGAATACTACAGAAATAAAATCTATAGAATGAATATTAACATTGTGAGGTATGCTGCTCACAAAGTTAATACATATTATTTTAATTCAGCCAGTGCCTTTGTATCCACGAATTATGGTACAACTGTTTTACAAACGATCCCATGCTGGTTTTTTCTGTGGGATCTCTCCTGCATTCGGCACAGGGAACAGAGAGTGATCACGTGCACTCCTCAGCGAGTGGTTTCCTTCATTATTTACCATGCAATATTCAACGCCATTACGAATATGCTCATGGATGCTTTACAGCACTCAGCACTCAACAGGAAAAAAACGAAGTTTTTGTACATAAAAAAGAAACTGAGGCATGGCGAGAATAAATGGTCCAAGTTTTAAGTGAAAAATTTGACGCTTCAGGTTCTTCCCCAGGGAAATCCAGGTTACTGTTTCAAAGCACCAGCTCCAGTAACTGTAAGTGCTCAAGCCCAGGGACTCAAGCTAGGGACCTGCAGGATTTCTCACAGATGGTCGCTAATTAAGCAATATTCCCACTGTCACACAAGAACCGAGGCAGCGGCAGAGAGAGAATCCCGTCCTCAGAGGCAGCACGTGGCTGCCGTGTCAAAGACACGATAACGGTTATTTAACCAGTCCCTAACCTGCTTCCTACTCCTTTTTTCCCTGTTTCACTTTCCCAAGGGAACTTACCTGTTGAGCGCACTGGAAGATTTTGAACCTTGATCCCAAAACTTTTCCGGGGTTCATCTTTCTCCAGAGACGGAAGCAGCTGGGACGCAGGCGCTGGGACGGCTGTCGACTGAACTGACCGTGCCGGGGACTCGTCACTCGAGCTGCTGCTGGAGTCACTGCTATAAACGGCACAAAGGAAACAACAGATGAGTGTGTGGAGATGCAAAGCGACCAGAGGACACGGGTATTTTATTTGAAGAGCAAAATGTGAGCGTTTTTGCTCATCTGCAGGCCTTCCTCTCTCCTTTGCCTGATGCGGAAAATCCCATTTCCGTAACACAGCCCAGTTATACACACGAATTTAGAATCATTCTACAAATATTCTCGTCCAAAGCCCTCAGAGAAGACAGTCAGGGAAACAGAATATGGGTAAAATGTCAGATAGATCCTGTTACGCGCCATGACAATGGCGGAGATTTAATTAAGTGTAATACAATGTTGTATCAGCTTAGGAGCTGTGTGGGAAAACTGGAGAAAGACAGAGAGGGTACACAGGTCTGCCGAAGCCTGAAAATCCCTCCTAGCGCTCTCACGTACCAAAAAAGAAGTAGTATCGTGCTCTCAGGTGCCACTGTCAATCTGAGAGTCGACCCTAGAGTTCTCCTTATTGCCTCTTGCATATCTTTAAAAAAAGATCCGCACCTCTGATGATACCAAAATCTCGTGCGAGAAAATCGTGGCAAGTTTTTTTTGTCAACTGTTCGAGAATAACCTGGGCAGATGTGTATGAACCAGCAAACGCTATCTGCAGGCTCAGCCTCAACAGCCAACTTCAGGGTATAAAGAATTCAGACCCAAGAACATCTTTTATAAACAATAATTACAGCAGAACAGGATTTGCATATTAGATCACACAGGGAGTCAATCTAGTCCACCAACTCTTGACGGTGCAGATCGTTAGATGCTTCGCAGGAAGAGTAAGAAATACAGAGAATAATGTTATTAAAGCTTGCCCAGTGGGGACACGTCATCTTCTTCAGCGGCTGATTTCTTCCCCGAGGCATGAGGGCTTATAACATCGCTAAAAATAATTTTGTCTGACATAACCCTGGAGACTCTCATTCTCCATTACACAAGCAGCCTTCTAAAAAATTCTGTTGGAATTTCAACTTGGTGGCTGGAGGGGAGAGATCTGCCACGTACAAAAATAACTCCGTCAGTTTTAAATTTGCTGCTTTCCATTTAAATTTTATGTTCCTCTCCGCATCACATCAGAAAAACGATAACCAAGTTTATCTTTTTCTTCTTATATTCCCTCTTTACATTAAACCATTTAACTTTTTCTAGTCTTTTCCCAGGGAAACCATTTCAGGCTTCTAATAATTTTCATGATTTGATTTTGTGACCTCTTCTACTACACTCTTTTTTTGTGGGTGTACAGTTTATATAACGCCAGGGTAACAGTGACAGAGTCATTTTTCTTAAAACATTCCAGAAAACTGGGGTTTTTTCTGAAGATCTTGGTGTAACGAGAGCTGTGGCACATTAGTAAAAGCCCCTGGGCTCTGTCCCCATTATATTTGGAGGCGCAGAAGCGAGGGCAATCTCGCTTACAAACAATCGAAGGAGGATATAAAAACACGCCAGACCAAAACAAAACCAAACAAAAAGGTCAAAAATACAGAAGTAATAATAAACATGAGAAACTCTCCTCCCAGTCTCACCCTCTCATTACAACCCTCCCGTCCAGTTGACATCGAGCCGCTTCACACGTTGGTGCCTTTCCCACACACTCTCCTCCTACTCCTCCGTCCCCGGAGGAGGAGGTTCAGTGTCGCTTTGGGAGAGGAGAGAAAATAAAGCCATGCCAGAAAAGGAGTGAGAAACTGAGCCCTTCCTCCTGCGCTCCTCTCCCGAGGCGGGCTCTGCTATATGCTCGCCACCCTGCACCACCCAACCTGTTACTTCATATACAATAATGTTTCCCATCTTCCCATCTACTGGGAAGGAAACCCCTTCCAAACACAAGGAAACCCCTTGTGTTTCTCAGCTCTGAATTTCCTACCACCAAAGACGCCCGTTCACAGCCTCGTTTTTCTTCCAAATTCGTAAACTGCCTTTCTTTTTGCCTCACCTGCATTTGTGCAACCTGCTTTCATGCCCTCTTCATTAATAAACTATTTCATTGCTAAAAGTGAAGCATGCTGCAATTCACTCTTCATCTTTTGCCCATTTCTCCCGCTCCCTCTGCCTCCTACCTTTCGGCTAACTCTGGCAATGCTGGATCACCTCAAGTCCTCATTAAATTGAAGTTCTTCTCTACAGCGTTTTGGGAAAAGAAGGACAAACCCAGCCCCACGTGAACAGGCCTTCAGTAGTCTCAAGGGGTAATATCAGCAATCGCCTACTACTATGAAATAAATTGGCAAAGAATAGAAAAAGTTTAATACACAAATATAGTCAGAGAACGTGTGTGGGGAGAATCTGAAAATAATTCCCAAGCTGAGAGCAGTACCACGCGGTTTACCATTCCCCTGGGGAAGGCTAAAATAAGATTTTAGGGCTGCAGCAAGCCTCTGCCCCGTATGCATTTTTACTTTCCCTTCTCACGTCTTGATGCTCAGTATTATGATCAACTACCTACCTCCTAAAGCATTTTAAATATTCTACTTTGCTAAGAATGTATCTTTTAAGTAAAAGGCAGCACTGAATTTCTATTTAAGCAGTGCTTTAAAATGGGAACAGGCTATTTTTAGCTTTTTTTTTATGAGGATGTTTAAAATATGGAGCATACTGTTAAAATCATAGCATTCCACTGGGAAAAAAAAGATAATCTCCCAGTAACACCGTAAGACGCCCAAGCGATCAAACAGCTGTCTAACAGGGTGATAAATTCTACAATGAGAGTTTTAATTCCACGCAACTTTGGGAAACAAAGATCATGCTGATAATTTCCACTTCCCCAGGGAGTTTTAGGGATACATGTCCCTAAGCAAATCGAGACTTTCTGACAGATTCCAGAAAAAAACAAACATTGTTTCCTGACTCTGTTTTTAGAAAGAAAAAAAAAAAACACGGTAGCAAGAACAATTTTCCTTTCTTTAGGGAAAGCCTCTCCACTTTTCCAATTGAAGAAGCATAGAAGCATGGATATAATAATTCAAAAGTAAGTCAAAGGTTTTATGTACTGTGAATAGGAGAATGATGGAAGAGTTAATTATAGCTGCTGTGTCATCCAGTTATAGCACACAGCAGAATCAAAATAAAGCATCTGACAGTGAATTATACGTAGTCTCAGGCAGAAAAACAGAACTTCAACTACCCCAGCTTTAAAAATATACAAAACTAAAGCATGTAAGCTGCACAAGGATATGTTCCCAGAATATATTACAATGAGAATATGGCTTTTCTTTTCCCTGTGAGTAATTCTGAAAACAACTATCCTTTGCCAACTCACAGAAAATAAGTTACTAAAAATTCTTCTAGCAAAATTGATTTTAGAAAAACAAGCTAGGGCAATTTTAACCGGGGAATATAACAGATAGGTTAAAACAGCAGCTCTGATAACCTCCTTCTTGGAAATATTTCCAGTAATCAATAGGTCTTGGGGCAGGCCAAAAAATGGCGTAAAGAAAATGGCTTTGTAACGTCATTTTGCGCTTCCGCTAACAGTATCAAACCCGCGATGATCTTTTCCAGAAGCAGAGCGTGCTCTGGCACACAGCCTTTTCCCAACACGGGAAAACCTGCTCTTCAACATCCATGTAAACTCAGCGGAGCAGAATGCCAGCACACAGAAAAACTAATCTCCTGAGCTGTCACAACACACGCGTTTCACAGAGAGGGAGCCTGTGCTGGGAATTTGCTTTTTTAAACATCTCGGGCCTGCAGCTTCAGCTGCCTCTTCGGTGGTTTGCAGACCTCTTCTGGTGACATATGCTCATTTATGAAAAACTTGACGTTTTAACCAGGAAGGATTTCAGATGCTCTTTTGTCTGGCCCAGATAGCTTCTAAAACGAGTTTCACTCCAGCTTGTATCATGGCATCATAGCAATGTAAAATAGAGATTTTTGATTTTGCTGTTGGCAAATCAGATGGAAAAATCTGAGCTATAAAGGAGATGGTACTTATTTTAATAAGGAGGTGGGCATGAAATCCTTCTCTTACACATGCATTCTACTACAAGCATAGTTTACGAGCCCTTTTAAAGTATTAATCTGCCTTCCATAATTGCCTACAGTGTTTTACAAGTATATAGGATGTGTGTGTTCTTAGTCACGGTATTTATGTAACTATTTTCTATTAATCAAGATAAACTCTAGTCGTAATCCAGTCTTTAAGTTTTATCCATACGGGCTGAATCCCAAAGACTCAAGATGCAAGAATCTAGCAGTGGGGTTCAGATCACAAAACTGAGCCCAAATAGGCCTGGTTTCAGTACACTGCGGCTAATTTAAACACACAGACTTTTCCTTTTCTCCCTTGTAACTGCAAAGGTGACATTTCAATTCCTGGTGCAAGCATCCTGTATTACCAGTCCTCATTTCCACAGAAACATCTCATTTTCAAGAAACTGCATTTTGCAGCTCCAGTAACTAACTATGAAGTTACGCTCCATTTATGTATGGAAAATGAAAGCACTTGGGCGAAGAATACAAAGTGAGCCATTCTCTTTGTTCCCCAGCAAAAAGGAGATAAAAGAGAGACTCCAGACCAGTTGATGTAACAGGATACCCGCTGCTTTTCGTCAATGGCAGCTGCGCTGAATCGAGGGATCTCACAACCTGCCCTACCCTTCTGCGATTTTAAAATGTGGGACAATTGTCGTTTCTGCGAATTGATTTGAGAACGGTGAGTCAGCTGCAAGGCTGGTGACTACCCTCCTCACAGCAAGCAGGAAACACCGCAGCCTTCGTGGAAAATAAAGCAGGAAGAAGCATTAACACGCACTGCGGGTGATGCGCTGCCAAACTTCAGGTTTAAAAAAAAAAAAAACAAAACAAAGAAACAACAAAACAAAACAAAAGCTACCTCTAACTGTCAGAGCAAGTTAAGAAACAAGCCACCCAAAATAATTGGAAACCCTTTTCATTTTTCAAGGGAACACATGCCAAATTTCAGCAGGAAAAAAAGTAAAAATGAAGTTTGTTTTGTTTTGTTTTTTTTAATAGCTGCGTTCAAAAAATGTTTAACCAGAACTGGTAAATGATCCAGGATTCCTTTTACAGAAATATGCAGAGCGATTATTTTTTATTTCCTGCCAAAATTAACTGAAATCAGGAACTCTGCCTAGATCAGCTATGATTCAACACCCTGTCAAAATAATCTCTAAGTAAAGATTATCTCCTAGAAAGATCTATTCAGGACAATAACACAGGACAACCTCCCGCAGCACGAGTCCCAGCTGACGGCAGGTTGTTCTCACGGCTGATGTCAGCAGCGGATTCCCAAGTCGGGTCAGGAAATCCAAAGTTAATGTACAGTCGGAAGCAACAGGAACCCTTTTTTCTTCTCCCTCCCTTTCCAGAGCTGAGTTAAGTCACCGTAGATGATCTCTATGCAAAAAACACCAGCTGCAAAAGTCAGCTAGTGACAGTGCTGTGTGCTGATCAGCTCTACCCAGAAGACGCAAATCCTTGCAATACTTTATATATCATCAATAGGCTTCGGAAAGAAACTGCCAGTTAAGATCTCTCGGACCTAGGAAAACAGCACCAGAAAATTGGTTAAAGTATCCTGAATGCACCAATGTGTCTTTTGGAAAAAAAGAATTTAAAACCCCTGATTATTGCCAGCCAACATCCAGCAAAAAATATGACGCTAACTGCTTAAAAAAGAAAAACCTTAAAAAAAGCATCATGTTCTATTCTAGCTATAGATTAAAGGATCTTTGCCCGTGAAACACTTTGACTTCTCTTCTGGATGAAAAATGATATATTGAAATAATATACGCACAGGTCTATTACAGACTGCTATTTCTGTCCTACTACTAAATACTACATGAATCTAAAAAGGTATTTAACCAGAATTTTCCCCATTCTCTACACACATGCGAGTCAAAAAACGCACACCAAATTACACGTAGTGTCCTAAGAACAGCAAGCAACCCATTCCCACAAAACTCGGACACCACCAGCTTACTCCAACAATGCAGATGGCTGTTCTGCCACATTCAAAGAAGAACCCTGATGAAAATTCAAGAGGTCTGAGCAGAGGGTTAGCATCTCTCTGCCAGAGCCAATTCCAACGCAGACCTAAATATGCAGGTGAGCAGCAGGTAGTTGTTTTGTACACACAATGTGTCCCGCCCAACACCAGTCCACGCCAGTGTATTTGTAAGGAAAAAAACCACCTCTCACATCTGCGGAAATAAATACGGGGGTTTTTTTCCTAGTTAAAAGGAGTTGTTGAACCTGAAGTTAAAGATATCAGAAAACCAAGTCAAACATCTGAAGTCTGTTTGTATTAAGAGATCAAAAGGTAACAAGTCGTTACCGTATTTTGCAGACTACAGGCGGGCAGCTGAAGGGGTTCAGCCCACACGCCCATACCACAAAGAGCTTGAACTCTCCTGCTCTTCCATTCCATAACAAAGCTTTACATTTTACATAGGTATATAAGCAGACTCTGGCTGCTCGGCGTGAAAGGGTGGAGAAAGCGAGCCGGGGAGCAGAGAGCTACACCTAGAATCTTCCTGGTGTAATAACCCGGTGCCCATCACCCTGGCCTCCAGCACCTTCGGAGCTCGTGGTGCAAAGTATGCCGGGATGCGACTGCATGACATTCTTGGCACTCTTTCAAGCCGCTGAGAACCCAAGGAACTTTGGTTTGTACATGTCATACACAGAGCCTCAGAAGTATTTAACAACACACAGCTATGATAAAACAATCCACTGATGGGGGGAAAAAAAAAAAAAAAGCCCTACTGCATGTAAGTGGAAAACAGTCACAAAAAGCACACAACAAATAAAAAAAGCATTTACTGCTCTGAAGAAAGATCATTAAATATTGCAGACAAGTGGAATTAGGACATCCTCTTTCTCTTAACTTTCTGCCTTACCACACCCAGAAAGAAGACTTAAGAAATCTCCTGCTAGGCTGGAACCCTAAATTGAAAGAAATGAAATTAAAGGATGTTTAAAGGCCATGGGAAAGCACACAACCATGACAACTCGCTGCCTTTCAGCTGGCCAAATAACACAGGCTGTTTGCAGTATTTTTTTCAGTCTTTGACCACTACGTTTTTTAAGATACAGTCTCCAGATAACATTTACTATGTATTTAACCCATGTCAAGTGAGTGGTTTATTAACATCAAATTTTAATTTCTGTGACAGGCCACATTAATGTATTTAGTCATTTTATCATGATGTCTAACACCTGAACTTTGATGAGAAACCCCAGGCTGAAATGAATGATGGAAAAGACGAAGATGTTGCTCAGAAGGACAGAGGACTACTCCCACCCCTAGAACCACCCTTCCCCTGGAGCCACATGCTCTGAGAGTTTCAAGACAGCCATGGGCTCCTTTTAATTCTTCCATGCAACTAAATAATCCATTACGATCACTAAAAATATCTATGTTTATACTAATCCGTGTCTGGCTGATGGAGACTGTGCCCAACCCACAGTCGGTGTCACCACCTCGCTCCTTGACCTACGTCCCTCTGTCCTCAGGCTTGAACTTTGTACAGCCAAGAATAAAAAACACTAACCTGAAAAAAAAAAAAGTCTTGGTTACAAACACATCAGCCTATCTACGCAGCAAACAGCTGACTCAGCAGCCACAACAGCTTACTACTGCTGGGAAGACGCTATCCAAGCCCTCTGCTCCCCACGCTGGCTGTTAACTCGGCCATGGATGGGTTTAGTGTTGAACTCAGGAGCAGCTGGAGTTGCCTGCCTCCCCAGCCACCGCCTTTTCCAAACAGGGATGCTCCCGGGGAACAGTGGGACCGCTCACGCTCAGAAAGGAAACTCTGGGAAGCCAGAGGAAATGCTTTCTCAGCAAACGGCCACGGTGACGGAGCTCGGTGCTGGGAAAGATTAAAGTCATCGAGGCCTTGAGGGTGAAGTACAAAGCCAGCTCTTTGGCATAGCTTTCCCACAATTGAACTTCCACCGATGCAAAGAGGGAAGAAAGAGGGTGGGTGTGAGAACGTACGAGCCCAAAGAGCCTCTGTATTTTAACATTACCTTCATCGAGGGAAGCCTTGGGGTCAAGAACCAGCCCCTGTGAGAAGTCCCACTGCAGCCACCCCAAACTCCCACCTCCTCCGACCGTGCCAGGCTTCAGCCAAATTATTTCAAGCGCCGTCGGGACTTGCCTCAGAAGAGTGGCCGCTCAAGGTTGACGGCACCGATAAGCCTGCGATCACAGCGGCTTTTGAAAGAAAACGGCGGGGCATAGTTCACTGCTATAGCAGAGGAACTGCTTGTTCAGTCTAGAAGAAAAATTGCTTTCAACCCTTTGGCCAAAATTAACGTAATACTGTTAAATAAACAGCTTTTGCCAGCTATCTGCAGACAATCTAAATTAATATATTGCAACTGTCACCTCACAGCATATGAAATCTTTTAAAAAAAAACATCTTAGTTCAAGACTCATGGGAGGCAGGTATGTCTTAACATCCCTGCATTGCAGATGGAAAAATAAGGCAAGAAGAGGCCAAGGGCTTTGCCCAAGGTCATTCAATGAATCACCCAGGGAGCAGGCTGAGGAACTTGATCTCCTGGCTCACGGGAGGCCAAATCTTTTCAAAATACCAAGAAAGCAACATTCAAAGGCAGTTTCCTAAACATCAACTGCACTGTTTTCATGAAGGGATCTACTAAGCATCTTTAAAAAAAACACAACACCACTCCAAGTACTGTCTATAAGCCAGGGGAGTGAAATGCCGTTTAAAATGCAACCACTACTGCGTCCAACTATGCTACTAGATGTTTACTTGAGGAGTAAAAAGCAACTTCTTTTGCCTTAAAAGCACTGTCAAATGATTTCCTGGGAATAAACACTTAATACAATTTTAAAAGCATTCAGCCTTAACTATACCGACATTGTGTCAAGCACTGGACATTTTTCAGAAGAAAAGCCTTTTTCACACATACACTAAAACAAAAAAAGCACCAGCTCCGATTCACCCCCAGGTTATTTCAGTCTTGCAGAGGTATAAATGGTTTTTTTAACATAAAGCTGCTGGCAGATCATAGCAAACAGAACCCGCAGAATTAATCCTGTCACAGAATCATTAAAGTTGGAAAAGACCTGCAAGATCATCAAGTCCAACCATCAACTAACACCACCCTGCCCATTAAATCATGTCCCACAATGCCTTGTCCACACGTTCCTTGAACGTCTTCGTGTTTTAGAAAAGCATCACACCTTGCCTTAAAAAAACCCCAAACCTGGCACTATTTTCATGCCCTACATCCCCGACAGCTCTCATTTGTCTGCCATCTGGCCCCACACACGCCCCACCGACTCCACCCTCGGCCGCTCCTTACCTTCTGCTGCCCGGGGCCGTTCTCCCTGCCTGCGCGGGCAGCAAGCCCCTAACCTTGTGCTCTGCCCTGCCAAAAGGCAGGTGAGATCATCGCCTCCCTCTTCAAGGCACTGGTTTTTAGCGTTACACAAAATGCCATTTGTTGAAATTCCCGATTCGGAGTGGTTTTGAAATGGTGCATCCTCTCTTATAAACAAACAGAATTGTTCTTCGGATGGGAGTTGCAATGAAAGGCATGCCAAGATACACAGCTGATAAACAATGCCTCTTAAGTAAAACTGGGAACATGCGAAGCTTAATATAGAAATTCCATTTATGGCAGATAACGCTGTGGAAGTTTAGTACTTCTAAAAACAGCCACCATTGTCCAAAGAGCGAAATCTAAAAGAAAATGGACAAAGTGACCCTAGTTCTCCATCAGAAATAAGTACATTTATTAAGGGTGTTTTTCAAACAGAATTTCTATCTTCTACAGCCTTTTAAAGAAACGCCAAAGAGACGAAGGGAAGAATAATATCGGAGGCTTTTTTTTAATACCCTTTTTTAGACCAGCTACAGCAACTGGTAGATGCACGGGGGGCACTTTGTCAAAGCGGAACAGTAGCTGTTATTCTCACGTAAAGGACTACTTAAAATGGAAGGCCTGGGAAAAAAATGTCATTTCTGTGATCTCAAGCAGCACACATTATAAAAGAGAAGACATTTGATGAGAGTTGTATGCTAAGGATTAATTTGCCATTTAAAAATGCAGAGAACAGATGGATCTCTTGGCTAGGGCTATATTTGGGAATTACTTCATTTTCTGCCCACATGCAAATAAAAATACAACTAAATGCAGAACTTTCTGTGAAATTTCACATGGGTAGAAAACACTTAAGTCACGAAAATAAAAAAAAAAAGGAAAATCTTTGTATGAAACAGGTAAAGCGCTATAGCCTAGTAAATGTGTATCATGTTGGCAGGGAAAATGCATCTTTACATTTGTCAAGCAACTATATAGAGTAAGGCCAGCCTTAGAAATTAAAAAACAAAACCAGTATCATATGAGAGAGTGGTCCTCGTGTTTGTCTCTTAAGAGTAACTTCTGAAAAAGCATCCTATTGTAATTCAATTCAGCAGTATTTGTTATGATTTGACCCCTCCATGGGGTCAAAAGCCCAGGGACGTTTTTGACTGTCCCATCAAGATGTACATCCTGCTCCCCTTCCCAAAAAGCCTGGGACAGTTCCATCACACTAACCAGGGATGGTAAAGCAAGGGTGAGGGGGACTTAGGTATTTGGGAGGAAAATGCAGAAGTCAGGAAAAATGCAAATGAAAAATGCCTTATGTCCTCACAACTCCCCGCATCAACTGGCTTTACATCCCCGGCCTCCATACCACATGGCAGCAGCAGCATATAGTTACCGGGGCTGGGAAAGGAGGAGCAGCGTGAGGCAATTCAGCTGGTACACTGGAGATTATGGGAGAGAAGAAAAGTCCTCCGAGGAATTCCCACAGGCAAAGCCTACGTGCCCCACCTGCGTGCTTCCTTTACGGGATTCAGCGCTGACGGAGAGCAGACTTTAAAACCTCCAAACCATAGCAGCACAGCCAGGCACAGCCTGCAAGCCACACATACAGTATTAATTAAGCATCTTCCTTTTTTCACACGTGATTTCTAGAAGTTACAGGGAAACGGCATACTAAAAAGCAAAACCAACATAAACTACTTCTGAAATAATTGTTAGATAGCATCTATTTGTTGGAGAAACACAACAAGCTGTTCCTCACTTCCCTCCACCTCAAAACAAACAAACAGAAAACTTACAAGCCAGCCTTTACCCAGCAAAGCCCCGACCGGCGCGGGACGTCTTCAGCATATTCCCGGACTCTGAAACAGGGATAAACACAGCTCCACGCGCATTTAGAAAGCGAAGAGGAATAGAAAATTTGTACTAACCCGATAGCTTCCTTTCTGTGACTATTCATCCTTCACAATCCAGACAACAGGACATACCAGGCAGTAAACAAACATTGAAGGGAGGGACTAACTTCAAAGCAACTGTGTAAATCTTACATAATTTGAGGGTTTGAGATCTTGCAGCAACCTCTTACCAAACGAGGTGTCAGATGATACAAGGAGGTCAAACCTGTAGCAGCCAGAACAAGTAGGGCGCTTTGCATCTCTCCACCAGCCCAGCCCGGCACCATTTGTCTGTGGGGACCCGGTACTGCTCCTTCTTGGGAATTCACTCTCAGGAGGAGAACAGTGCCTTTCTTTCACACGTTATCGCGCTAGAAAAGCTTTCTGCTCTCAAACGGACGAAAGATCATAAAATACATGAATGCTCTTAGTGCCAGGATCTGCTGGAGATGTGCCTTAATTATTCCCATTTCTAAAGGGTTGATGAGGCTTTCATATTTTTCCCCAGGTATAAAAAGGAAAATTTGGGGCATCTGTGGAAAATACAAGGCAACTGTGGAAGAAATGAGGAGACAGCCCTGAAAACCACATCCCCCTGGTAGAAAGGATTCTCCAAAAGGTCCTTTTGCTGCCATCCTAGATTTCTAAGTGTTTTCTAGCCAAAATCATCACTTTGAGCTAAATAAAGCAACTGCACACCGAACCCCAGACACTTTTCAAAGAGAGGAGTTTGAAAGGCTCCAGGTTTCACCTCTCCAAACAGGAGAGAGGACTCATAGTTGGAAGGAGACGGGGAATTTGTTTCTGAAACCCAGCAAGCACCGGGAAACAAAAGAACTGGTCCCCTACCTTTGTTACAGGATTCTTGGGAGAAGGAAGGATTCACAGAGAGATCTTGTTTCTTAATGCCACGCACGCTAAAAGGGCTATTTTTGTTCTTGTATTAGGCACTTAATAAATAATAATGCAAGGTTTTCATGGGTTTTATTAATATGGCATCTACACAGTGCACGTCTCCCTCCTTTTGGAAACTCAACTTCTGCTTCAAGATTTGAAAACATTAGGACTACGTCCTGGCACATACAAATTGTTTCCCCTTTACACAACTTCGAAGCCCTTACTTCTCCCCGAGTCTGTGATTTTCCACCCGTAAACATGCTGCATTCTCCTCTCCGAGTGGCATTACCAGCTGACCGTAATGATCTAGAGAGGGCTATCTAATCACCTGCTAAGAAGCTTTCACACTTAAAACCTTGATGCCATCATTAGTGGTTTCAGCACTTGCGACGTCGTGGACAGACTACACTTGATGCTTGGATGTTAAAGGCAAACCTAAGTGCATCAGTCACACGGTTAATTCAATGGGCAAAGACTGAGGGACGATATTATTTTTTTTTTCCCCAATAAGGTTTATTTACCATTGATTCACATCCCAGTGACCTTAGTTTAAGCGCAGCATGTTCCACCTGAAGTTGTTTTTAAGGTTAATGCCCAGGTCTCACAAATACGCCTTGAAGAGAGCTGTTCTCCTAGCCCTTAGGTTTTAAGGGGAAAGTCCTCCTTCTGAAGTTATTACAGTGCCCACATCCACGCCTCTGGCAGAGCCAAAAACATCCTCTTTGGGGAAAAAACCCAAATCGCTGTATTCTCAAGTCCGACCTTTAAGATGTGAAGGGATGCTCTGTCTATGCTTTAATGGAAACACGTATGACTGAAGACAGGCGGCGGCTGGATTTTTCCTTTGATCACTGTAATGACTGGTATTTTTTCAGGAAGCGTTCAATACAGCCTTCCTCTTTTGATATTCATCCCTCCACGTGAATATTCATTAGAAATTATTAAACTGCCCATTAGTCCAAAGGTCTTAGCGATGGGAATCCTCTCCCCCACCTTTTGGTGACTGTAATGTATGTGTCTCCCTCTGAGCTGTCTAGACTCCCTTCATCATCAGTGGAGACAAGCAGGCACTTCTAGACTGTGATCCCTCTAATCTATTTTAGCGATGATTCACATCCGAGTTGTATTTCTCTCGAAGAAAGGGGATTCTGGACCATTCGCGCAGAGGGAGGCACCCAACACAGCCTATCGCACCTCACGGTTTCCCTGTTTTGTTTGGGGGGTTTTTCAGGGCTTGCTTTCCCCCTTGCTCTTTCGGCCTACAGCAGGAAGAGAACAGGAGGCCGATTTCTTCCTGCCTTCAGGATCCCTCAGACTAAGCCTGGCTTCTGAGAAGTAACACGGGCAGCTTCAACTTCCCTGACCTCAGCTAATTCTTTCCTTCCCTCAGCCTACTCAAGATGATTAAGCAAAATACTTGGAAGGAAATCAAAGCCTTAAAAACTCAATTAGAAGTGACCATTTTGTTAATACGCGCGCGCACAACCCCAAAGTCAAACCCAAGCTACCAACAGCACCAGACCTTCCTGCGGGAAGAAAATCAATTCTCAGCAGCTCCTGAAAGCTTAACGAACAGCCCCAAACCAGCAAAACTCAGGAGGACAACGTCTCCCCCGATGCTGGCGGGAGCAATGCCTTCCACACAGCTCGGGTTTTTCCCACCGTTTCGAAAAAAGGCCATTAGGAAGACCTGAAATTGCCAAACCTCGCACCAGATACCAGCTCCTGCAGACCCGCAGCTATCCACAAGTGACTTAGAAATGTTATTTTTAAAACACGGCAGGTCTTCCTCCCCCAGCGGAGGATAAGACAAGTTCACACGAGGGTCTGGATTTAGCCGCCAGAAAACCTCATATTTGCTAACAAAGACTCTGATCTAATTGCAAGGAGCCCCTACAGCATTAAAAAAAAAAAAAATCTCTAACGGAATGCAAAACAATAAAGTTGTTTGAGATTATCTAAATAGTTATCATTGTAATAAAACAGATATATTTTTGTAGGGCCCCTTTCCTTTGCATCCATCCCACACACAATCCCTTTTAAGACTCCCAACCTGAGATCAATTTGGACAAAAAGGGACATCTTTCTCTGCCTACTGAGGCAAAGAAATCAAACGCATTTTGAAAAAGCAGCAGCAGCAGTTGTTAAGCTTCCGGGCCCTGCTACAGAAACAAAGACTGACAGACCAGATTTAGATAAACACCTACTTCTGCAAATTTAGGAAGAGGCTTAATTGCTTTGTCATTTAGAGCCAGCAATTACCAACTATTATCGGGAGCACTGCGGGGGATGGGGGGGTTAGTAACTGCAGCAAAATGTCCACTCCTTTTTGGGCAGCTCATGCAAAGAAAACTATGTATAACATAAACAAGCCGCTTAACTTGACAGTATTGTTTTAAAGGATTTTATTGTACATTCATATAAAAGACAGGGGTGGGTTCTTCCAGAGGGGCTAGCAATGCTGAAACTTCTATTTTATTTCATAACTGTGTCCCACCTCTTTCCTATCACGGCAGTGGTGGCGTTAAGATGTGGGGGCCTGCTCCAAAGTCGCCCCTTTTTGGGGATTTTTAGGGCTCATTCCTCCGGCGAGGAAACCAGTGCTAATTTCTAGAGCAGGCAGAGCGTCGGGCGCCGAAGGAAGGTTTCAAAAATATAAAGGTTGAGACGGAGAGCCTGGTTACCTCCCTCAGAACTCGCTTTTACACAGGCGCTGCTGTTTCACTGCGTAACCGCGGCGCTTTCCTGCGCTGTGTGAGAAAAAAATCACGCAAGAGCGAAAGCCGCTCCAGCGTTAGGGGTTGGGGTTTTTAATTTAAAAAAAAAAAAAAAAAAAAAGATTTCTGTAGAAAGCTGAGGTATTTTTAACTGCCGCGTTTCCAGGGCGGCTGAGGGGCGGCAGGCGGCCCCGCCCTGGGGGCGGCGCGGCGGCGGGCCCGGCCGGCTCCCGCCGGTTCAGACCGGTTCTCAGGCACAAACAACCCGCCCCCCCCCCGCTCGCTGAGGCGGCCGCCGGCCCGGGGCTGCGCGTCCCCCCCTGCACAAAGGCAGCGCGGCGGAGAAACCAGCCGCCGTTCGCCTCAGAACGCCCGGCTGAGGCTGCCCCGCGCTGCCGGCCGCCTTGTATCGCCCGACACCGCCCCCCCCCGGGCTGTGCCGCCATTACAGCGGCGGGACGGGCTCCCGCCGCCACCAGAGGCTGTGAGGCGACCTAAAGCGGCGGATTTTCAGAGCGCGATAAAAATCTATTATGCAACGCACATTTTTAATAGATTACTCTAGAGTATACAGATGAGGTAATGCGAGTTGGCGCCCTCCCTCCCCCAGCCGCTCTGTCAGCAGCTCGGGCGGGAGAGCGCGGCTTCGCCTCCCTCCGGGCTGAGGTGACCGAGGGGCTGTGGCTGGTTCCCGTCCCAGGAGGACGGAGACACCATTTGCTGACCAGCTGCGAGGAGATCTTAGATCCCGGGCGACAGATTACTTTTTTTTTTCCCCCCCCGACAGGAGGATCTGTTTATGTGTAAACATGCATGTGCGTGCATATACAGGTAGTCTTTTTAGGCCGTTTTTAAGACGGGAGGGTATAAAGGTTTCGTTTCTGTATTTTAATCTCCTCAGCACAAAAATACCTCCACTCCCTTCAAAGCTATCTGAAAACTTTCTGCCTGTGCTCAATTTCAAGAAACTTGATACACTCCCAAGGGTAAAAAAAAAAAAAAAGTTTAAGAGGATGGTCTAGGTTATATTTAGACGAGAAGCAGCGCAGGCTCACACGAACAAAAACACAAAGAACAAAGTGAAAATGCTCGACAGTTGGTAACAAAAACCTGAGAATATCTGAGTTGGATTTTTTTAATTTTCTTTTCCCTAATTCACATTTCCCTGTACAGAGAGAACATCAAAGCAGCACATGGCTTTATGTGAACAAAAGGTAAAGATTAGGTGTTTCACCTGACTCTTACAGGATTTACTGTTGCCTTTGTGATAAATGAAAAGGAGGCTTCCTACTCTACAAAATTTTTTAATTATTCTTTTTTAAATCTTAGCCCAGTTCTTTTTCCCATGCAAACAGGAGTGTTGCTCAACCTTGTCATCCTACCAGAAGGCATTAAAAATATTCAGGTGATCTCTACAGTGCAAAATTCATGTGGAATTACTTAACGTCAGCAAAGGCCATCTCACAGATTCTTAAAGATGGAACAGCTACATTTAACCTCATTCTTCCTGATTTTTCAGCTGTCCCCAGCAAAGGCATCGCTCAACCCACCTCAAAAACCCTAAATCCCATTCTAAGTCAGTGATTCACCACTTGCTGGCAGACAAACTTAAGAGGAAAAGAGGAGATGAAGACGATGGTAGGGAAAGGTTTGCATTATGTAATGAAACTAAATTGACTTTTTTCTACTTTCACGTCAGTTGTTTAAACAGGCTAAGAAAGTCCCCGACAAAATAAAACAAACTGGAGCCTCCATGGGAGGTTTCAGGGAGCCTGTTTTTCCCATGATTAAAATTCTCTTGGCAGTATTTTTCATCAGTTTATTTCAATATTAAGACACATAAAATAACACATATGTATTCCTTTCCAACTGTAACTCATTGCTCCAGAGAGAATTTCATCACAGAGAAATCTAAAATTAAAAAACAATCTCTAATTACCTTATGAAAGCCTTGCCCACTCGTCTTTAGAACTTTAAGTATAGCTATCACAATTATAAAAAAAAAAAAAAAATCCATTTTCAGACTTCTATACATGCAACTTCTTACCGTTGCTTTAATCCAGCACTTGAGGAATGACTATGCTCTCCTAAATCCTGGTGAAAATAGTGTCACTTTGCGTCTAAGCTGAAGTTGATTTTTAATTCCAGAGCAAGATCTATTTTACATTCCAAGCTATAGGAAATTATTCATCTAACTAGTAAATCCTCCAGCAGCCCTGCCACCAGACAACCAAATAAGCACTCTTAAAAAATAAATTAAAAAAGAAGGCAAAAGGAAATCTCAGGTCACGTATCTGTAAATTTACACACACAAACACACACACGCTTGCAGTGTTCACACTCTCACACTCTGGGCATCACCTATAGGAAATCAAACACTTCTGCCAGGATTTTGTAAATAAGTTTAAATCCCGTCTCAACAAGGTGCTTTGCCATGTGCCCAGCTTTTAAGAGCAAAACGTCCCGCTGCTCAGTGCCATGTGGTTCAGTACATGCTGCAACGCTTTAAAAATAATCACTAACACATGGAACAGTAAGAAACGTGTAAAGCCATTTGACATTACAAAACTGAGTAAAAATGCACAGAAATTTTTTTTTTAGCACGTTAGAACACCTCGACAAGCAGCCTAGAAAAGATCATTTTCTACCAAAAAAAGGGGGGGAGGGATTTTTTCCAGGAGGTTGGGCAGGGCACAAACAGAATCTGGTTTGCTCCCTATGGGATCGCACAGCTTCCATGTGTATTCAGCTTCTTCCGTGACACAGTACAGAAAATATGTTTGCTAATATATCATTTGTGGTGCACGTTCGAATCAACAAAACGGAGAAATTAAGGCTTCTGGTGGCAGAAAATTAAAATATAATTTTTGAGGGTTTTTTACTCTTTCAAGGTGATTTAAAAAACCAAACCCCAACAATCCTTTTCCATAACACGGGTGGGGAACGAGCAAGCTCACGTTAAGACAACTTCAAAACACAAACTCTTCCTCAAATCCGCGCAGGTGACGCCATCTAAGAAAGCAGCTCCAGCCAAAAGCGTTCACATCCGTCAGCTTCCCCACCTCAGCCCGGTGGGCCACTTCTGAGAGGCCACAAAATAGACCAAATAAAGCCCTGCTTCAGAGAATATGGTTTATTTTTACCGTGTTCTTTTTGGTCTTATCTTCTAAATTACTCCTTTGCAGCTCCCATTACAAATCCCCTGTAAAGGCCTCTGAATATACATTTACAGTGAAGCTTAGCTGAGATCCAATGCAACAAACTCTGAACCTTTCTGAAATAAAGGCTTTTTTCAGTTTTGGTTTTATTTTTTTAAAAAACAATCTGCGGAGCATCTTTCCTCACATTATTGTCCAGGACAATCATCTCCCTGTCATGAAAGTCGTATTTACTTCACACAGCTCTTTGAAAACCACACGGAACGAAGCCCAAACTTCACCACCTTTCTGCTCGTTTTTTCACAGCACCTGATGGACGGTGCCACGCACAAAAATTCTCGCAAGTGTTTGAACACCCACAAGTGTCCACAAGCTCCAGCGTTTGTCCCCAAACATTCACAGGAGCGTGGGTAAGAGACCCACCTCTCTACGTGAACACAACTTCTTTCGCATCTTCCACCCTGCCAGTTGAGACAGACACGGCAAGACTCGAGTGACAAAGCTCTTCAAGACGTACAATTTCAGAATAATTAAGCGTCATAAAGACCTTAGTAATTTCACAGCAAGACAAAATTGGCCAGTTCCACTTATGATAAAGCCATAAGAGGATCTCCAGTTTGCTAAAACCCCTGAGAAATACTACGGAAATTGCAAAAAGTAATTCTTTCTCAGACAATAACAAACGATCCGTAGTTATTCCCGATAAATCCCACTCTAGAAATGGAAACTAGATACAGAATTTGGTAAATCAATCTGGGGATGACACAGCCAGAATTTACTACCCAGAGTATGGAGATGCAAATACATCCCTGCCTGGTCTGGGTTCTGGCCAGCGAGTGGGGGCACCTTACCTCTCAGTAAAAAGGGGGCGAGGTAGCTTTCGCTCACCACAGGGTGCCAGGGGCTTATGTTTTTACAGTGCTAAATTCAAAGTGTGTTAAAAATTAAACAGAAAAGTCCACTTGTGCTTTAAAAGACTTCAAGGCTAGGTGGGCGTTTGCTTTACAAAGTAAAGATAGGGTTAAATGTTTATTAATATCTAACTCGTTGCTTAGAAACACGTAAAACTACTTTCTGAGACTTCAAAATGAAATATATTATCCACCAGATTCTATTACTTGCTCTATTGAATTTGAATTTACTGTTTTAATAAGAAAAAAAAAGTTTATTTCCCTTTCCTCCCAGAGCATCATCTAGTTTTCCATTACTACAACCAGAAATTGCCAAGAAAATGAAATGCTAAAAGCACAGCAGATGCTGCTTATCTTCTGATTACATCTTAAAACTTTGTTCCAATGGGATCATATTTAGTCCTCTCAAATGCAGAGCAGTACTTCATCCCGTCTTGACATCCCAACAATGATATTTTATAAATATTACAAGTTTCTTGGACTCCCTTCTGTCCATTCTGCAACGAGCGAAGGAGCACCAGAAGGGGGGGGGGTGTTCCTGCTTGGGATTTTTTTTTTTTAAAACCTTGAATGTAACCAGTGTAACCAGGGCTCCTTTCAATTCATCTTCTCTACGGTTTTTTGGAGACCTCTGGAAGTCTCAGCGATTTTTTTAAGCTGTAATAAGTGTGAAAACCTTTGACAAAGGGTTGTCGTTATCTAAGCGTTAAGATCTCATTGAGAGAGAGGTGTTAGAAATAAACAAACAAGCCTTTAAAGCAGCCTAAAAGTCATCTCAAATATTCTAGAGGTGCCTCTCTCTCTCCACTTGGTCTCCAGCCAAGAGAGGATCTGGACTTCTAAATCCAGAAGGAGAAGACAATAATTAAAAGAAGTAAATGGATCTTTGTATGGTTCTTTAGACATCGGGGCGGGGTGGCGAAATCAGAAGAGGAGAAACTAATTTCCTCATCTTCATTTCTGCACACTCTCCCCAGTGTCAGCCCATCTAACCCTTCCAGAAGGTCCAACGTTCAAGCAGGTGAGATTTTAATGAGAGTAATTACCTTGATTAGAGAGTTACCAGTGGTAAAATTCCATTCACAGTGATAATCGAACACTAAGTATTTATTATACTGCTGGACTTATTTACTCAATGAGTATTTTCAGTTTGAAAAGAACTGGTATGCAGAGGAAACGTTTCCAGCTCTGGAAACACTTCTGAAGAGCAGAGCTCTTCACTAAAGAGAGCATAAAACATTTACGGGTGCTTCTTGGTTTCCACTCTTAGGGTGAATTGACTCTTAAAAAGCTAAATATCTGAGAGGCATTTCAACATGAAGTTTCAAATTACTAAAAGAAATCCAATTACTAGCTCTAGTAGTCTTATTTTTTTCCTAAATGTCATTTATAAAGCCACACAAAATAGAGAACTACCGCAGCTATTACAGAACCAAGGACATGGGCGTATCGCTAGGAAAGGCATACTTGGGTAATTATTTTTTTTTAATTCTTCCAAGTTTACAATTTTTGCTGTGAGGCAACGGGGGAAAAATGGAAAGGCAACGTATCAACCTTTTAAATGTTAGTGGTGATAGCGAAGGAGAGGAAACTGGACAATAATACTCATCATTTCCCAAAGTATTTTAGAAGGTGTCCTGTAAAAAGTAGTTGACCTTCAAATTTGCTTATTCCCTCACTTAAGCAAATAAAATATTTACCCCATTCCCCAAGCACGTGGGCAGCAGCCAGGGGTGTAGCAAAGCCTCGTGTCCGAACATCCCTGCTTTGCCTAGCTAGCGCCTTACGGATGCTGCACAGATCCACCACGGAAAATAATTAACAACGGCAAGAGCATTCCCCTCGGATCTGTTTTGTGCCAACTTGGTCTTTTTACATTTCACGCTGGTTTACTTCTACATCAATGAATAATGCTTTGCCACAAAACACCTTCTATTTTCACAGCCCGGGCTCGCAACTCCTCGCCATGCCTCTGAAAACGACCCGCGAAGCCCACGGGACGGTCGCTTTGGGCCGGGCAACAACCCGCAGGGGCCTTACCTGTCGCTGCTGGTACTGCTGCTGCTGCTAATGGAGTCGCTGCTGGAAGATCTGCTCCTGGATCCGCTGCCGCTGGGGGAGCGGGTGGGTCTGGACGCCTGGCTGGCCAGCCTCTGCGGGGACTGCGTCCTGGACTGGGACGAATGCGGCGACCGACTCCTGCTGTGCTGGTAATTCCTCTCTGGCCTTCTGCCTCGTACCTCCCGTGTAATATCATCCCTGTAGATATCCCTGTGTACCACACTGGGCAATGTAAACTGCTCCCGGGCCCTAGGTTCGTAACGGGGGTCGTGAGCATCAAAACGGTTCGGACTTCGACTCCGAGAAGTGTAATAGAGCCCGTGTTGTAAAGTCCGCTCTCGAGGATCTCTATAGTAATCCTGATCGTAATGTCTCGTCCGATCAAATCCTCCCGTCCCCCGCTCATGGTGTCCATAGGCACTATGTTCATAAGCACGCTCCCTGTTATCTGAAGCCCTGCATTTAGGAAGGGGGAAAAATACTTCATCAGAAAGGGGCAAGCACAACTAAAAGCAAATCATGCAAACATTCACGTCAGCACTGAACTTATTTTTGCGACTGCTTCTCCACTAAACAGCAATAACCTATCAAGCGAACACTGACAAAAACATTTTACTTGACTCCAAAGTTATATTCATATACGATAAAGCTGAGCAATCATTTTGTTTTAATCACAATATTGGGCTTTCATGACCAGCATCTGGCCTGCACAGGACAAAATACTGCTTTCCAGTGCAGAATCCTCATTTAAGTTCCATTTGTTTTTTTCTTTTTCCTTTAAATTCAGTAAACAAGGAAAACTTTATCTTTGTGAACATCACAATTAACTTCTCCCCCCCCCCCCCCCCTCCATTTTTGCTTAAGAGCTTCAGAAATTTTTCTGGAATTTGGTAATTACTGGAGCTCTTCTAATTATCCTTCTGCAAAAATGGCACCGCAAATTGGGCTGTAGCCATGAAAGCCTCCGTGCAAAGCATGACCCAGAGGTAAGAAGCTGCTTTCAAAAGGGGTAGCATAACCCATAGAGAAGGCCCAGAAAATCAGGGGGTTTGTTGTTGCTGTTCTAAAATATTTCCTCCTCTTAGAGGGAATTTTGCTTTTATCAGACTGCTACACTCGAGTCTCGTCAAAGCTGCACACCCTCAAGATACACCTTGATTACTAGTGCCAGAATACTTAAACTGCAAGGGTGCAGGCCCCAAAAAGATACTAAGACCCTACGCAAGCAGTATAAATTAAATTTTTCAGGTTTTATTGTCTGTTGAGACTGCTATGCTTACTGCAATCACAGAATCTCCACAAGCACACTTGGCCCACTTTGTTTCAGTATTTAAAACATTTTCTATGTCAATTGAGAAAGGCTCTATGTTCTAAGAAAGTTAGTGTGATCTCTCAAATAAAGAGATAGTAAAACTGACAGGTAAAGTTAAAAGAACATTACAAATAGTTTAGTAGTCTAATTTAGACAAGTACCAGGACGGTATGTCTAACTTATGTCCGCAAAATGGAAGATCAAGAATGATTATGTTGAATGTTTAAAAAATACTTGCAAAATTCTAAATATGTCAGGGTAGCCAAAGTTAATTTAAAAATTTAATTATCCATCTTAAGAAGGACATTTCAACCTCTTTTTTTTTTTTCAGCCTTCCCTCTCGGATTCTTCCTTCAAAATCAATTATTAGTCACTTCAATCCCCTGAATCCTAATAACCCAATTCTGCCTTGTGCTTCCTCCTCCTCTCCTGCATGACGGGTCTGTCTTCTATTTAAAATGGCAGAAATATTTCAGGTATCTTTTATAAACTGAGAATGGGATTTGAATCTTTTTCGATTAGCATCTCAGGAAGTTCCTTCCATTCCTTCTCCAGTGAATCACTAGATACTTAATTCTCTAAATATATTCATCCTCTGTTGTTGAATTATAACTCATTTTCAAGCTTTCTACAGAGCTAGCTCATGTTTTGCCTGCATTTTTTCTCTCAAATTATATATAAGAAACTACCTAACCAGTGCAACAGAATGTCAACTTATATATCCACTTGAAATTCATTGTTGCCTTTCTATTTTCATTATCTCTTGCTCGCAACAATGGCATTTTTAAGGATATTTCAGGATCTGGCACAGAAACATGTCTCTTCCCCCCCCACCCCGCCCCCCCCTTTTGAAGGACCAAGATCAACAGTTTTATAAACGATTGCATTTAGCATCCTACAAAGTGTTAATCAGTGAAAGCTGATTTAATGAGGTAAGAGAAAAAGCAGTATTTTCTAGAGGGTTACTGCTAGAGAGCTGACATAACAGAACAAAGTCCTTATCCATGAAAAGGACACAGAAGACAGACAGAGGAGCTAGCAGAGCTGAAAATCTAATGGCTACAGTGCTTTTTTGATTTATCTATTAGTACTAAGTACTACTGGAGTTAGTGGAAAGAGAGGGTTTGACTTGGGTTAGGAGAGGGGCTAATATACACAGGGCAGGACATACCAACCTTTTCCAAGTGTGGAAACACGACCTATATTCCCAATTAAATCTAGGGAGAGAATTGTGAACATAACTTCCCCAATTTTGGCCCCTCTTACAGGGGTAATCCACCTTCTTAATGGGCAAGGGTGTCAAATGATATTTTAGATGAACCAACAAGAAAAAAAAAAATCTTAGTGACAAGACAAAAAAAAAATTCCACTGGACGGAAGTAGTCCCAGACTGAAACCATAACTCTGAAACCCCCAGACTTCTTTCTTGAGACAGTAGGCACTTAAATAGATCCATTATTTTAATTTCCAGCCCTATGTCTGAATCAAGCAGCTGGTAGAAGATCACCCAATGCACGAGGGCACTCATCGCTGCTGGCCAGCAGGCATCCTCTAGCCGCCTTTGTAACCATCCAGCCCAGTCATTTCTCACTGGCGTATCCACAGACTGGTATTAGCGCCACGTCCTTAAAACTAAAGTATGTTAAATGTGGAGGAGCAAAGAGCTTTTTAAGAGACTAGATAGTAATCCACTCCCCATGGCTACTGGCGTCTTGACTGTATACCATCCAATAAATTCAAGGCAGTAGTTCTTATCCCAGCATTAAAAAAACCACTATAATTTCCAAAATTTAGTAATGTCCATCATCTCTTTTTGCCAATACCATCAGAAAGAATAATCCCAATAACTTGGAAATGATGTAGATCCAAAGTGGAAACATCACAAGCTGCCTTCGGTCTTCTCCATCCAAGCGTTATTTCCATGGCTAAGTGTTGTCTGTAGAATCCAAGGGGCTGCATCATTAAAGTCTACTAGAAATTTTGTGGTGGCAATCCAATTAACATACCAACTGTGTACAGTGAGAACTGAGAACTAGGCATCAATTTTAGGTTCTAGTATTCCGAAGATACTCCACAGAGAACTTCACCACATGTTGTAGAGTAAGATAGCTCCATCTGGCAGCAGGGATACATCCGAGCAAGGCCTTAATATTATCCAAGAAATGGAATCGTTACTTCTAGAAAAGAGTAACTCCAATATCGATGCTGGCCAAAGGAAATCTTCCATCTTAAAACCACCTTATTTCAAGTGTAGATATCCAACCAGCTGCAGAAAACATCCTCTATGGATCCACAAGGTACCAGCCACTGGCATAGAAATCACTTCCGTTTCCAACCCAAAATAGGAAACATAGATAATTCCCAAAATTTTAAATCCATCTGGGGGCCCTAGATACGAGTTTGTGTTTCTCACCATATCAAATACAAAATACCTGCCTAGAGAAACCTTGGAACTTACCCATCAAGTCTCCGCTCATAACGTCCTTCCCGTGCATGAAGCGATGGTGGGGGGCCGTAAGTGGGCCCCCCCCCACCTCCTCTGAACCCAGAAACCTCTCTACTACGAGATGCTATGGAAACTGTATCATCCAATCCCCGAGCAGCACTGGGAATGGTTCCTGGTTCATTATAATCCGTCCGTAGGTCTCTATCTCCCATTTTGTTGACAGAGTTGTGTGCCTTCTGCGCACTTTTGATGTCCACAAAATCCACAAACGCTGCCACTCCGCCTTCCGACCCCCTCTTAGGGAGTATTTTGACACTTTCGACACGTCCATATCTGGAAGAAAAGCAAAGCAGAGCACATATGTTAGTGCTGGTAGAAAAAGACCCCATTTAATAACATTGCCTCCTGCAAAATCAACATCAGTCTCAAGCCATTCGCCCTTCCCACACGGCAGGAAAATCAATCTCAAAGCACGGCAGAGGTTGGAAGACGCGTTTTCAAAAAGAGGGGAAAAAACATTTAAACTTTCCATCATCATATTCAAAACTCCTCTCTTTTGGTTAGCCTACCATGAGATTGCCCTTTGTATAATAACAGAGCAACAGCAGCTGAAGAAACAGAAAGGCATTCGCAATTAGAGCGGCCCTTCTCATTTTAAATCTGACGAGCAAGACATGATTAAAACAAAACTGTGTCACAACAAGTGAAAATAAAGACATCCTGACAATTTTCTTCAGAAAAAAATGACCTTGACACAGCAATTCTACTACTCCAATCTGTATTTAATTCATTCAGCACTAGAACAAGACTCTTCATTCTGATCCTCGCTCCTGATCTCAAACCCATTTATTTACAACAGCCTCGCCGGACACTTTTGAAGCGTGGCTGACACAGGCACCCCCGGACCGGGGTGCTTCTGGGGTTCAACTTTACATCCCACCCCCCCCAAGGACCAAGCCACACAACAGGCACGCTGAGGAAAGCTGACGGGAACCTGACGCCACCCTTCTTAATGTGTATTAAGTAATTGCAACACAGGCACTTACGGATGAGTAAATGTCTACGTAAAAAAAAATAAAACCAAGCATGTTTGTGCACACAGGAAAACACGATGTAAAAACGTTTTTAAGTAACTTGCATCAAGTCATAGCAGAAAGGATAAAACTGAAAGTACAAACACAGCCATGTTTTAGAACAGCCAAGAATTGTAGGTTGCGTTTTGGTCGCTCATTTTTCTCAGCCAGGAGATTCAGCAAAACAGGTAAGGGCTTTAACTGCAGTTGTTAATCCATGACAAAAAGAGGCAAAAAGCGTATTTTTGAATGCACTGACAAACGGGAAAGGGACACACAAATAAAAAAGTAATCAAGAAGTATCTGTAAACTCTTACTGCAAAAAATTTTGTATTCACAAAGGCAGCACAAGGCTGAACAGATGTAAACATCTTAAACAAGAAAAGCTGTTCTCACCTATACATGCAGGGAAAAGCTAATACAACTGCCTATCTGAGGAGCAAATGCTGTCAGAACCTGCATCTCACTCCTTCTTAGGCACGGCTTTCCATACACTTTAAAATTTCATCACTGTTGTTGGATGACGAATCCTTAAACATGATTTGAAAACCTGCCTCACTGACTGCTGGCTTCTCATTCCAGCCTGACCTACTATACTTCATGTATCATCTGCTTTGGATGTAGATCTCGTTTTCCCCTGGTTTATACTCCACCGAATATGGCACACTGTCCATTAAGGAATACGTGTGCAAACAAGAGCATCTTTCAAGTCAATAAAAGTTAGGCCTAAAAAGGGGAGGTCGCATGTGGGATGCGTTCTCGCCTCTGAGCTGCCCAGAGCAGCACTTGCCGTCTTTGTACTCATGGGTACAGCACCGTGACGTTTAATTCTCGGGAGTTTCCTACCCTGCGATACCAAACCGATGCACTGGTCATTTTTTATTCTAATCAAAAGCTGCAAGGAGCAAATAATGGCAAATGGTACTACAGGAAAGACACTTCTCCAAGTTTGCGCTCTTCTGAAGCTGGATATGGTTATCTTGCCTTGAAGGCAAGATGTAGAAAGACCAGAAAAGTAGAGGATATGGTTAATGAAATCTGCGTGAGGAAAAAAACGGCCTAATTGGATGTTGCAGATGTAAAGAGAGAAGAAACAAGAAAGGAAGAAGGCGGAAGGAAAACAGGAAAGAGCCCATTTGAAAAAATGTTCATGCCATGAATGAACATGACAAAAAATATGAAAAATAATTAGCTATCCTTGTTAGCATCACTCTTTAATATGCGTTTCAGTGCTGGTTCTCTACAGACAGCAAAGGAAAGATGTTGTAATAGGACAGAGTGCTCTAACTCCCCTATCTATCTATTGCATTTTTCTTCTAAATAATGTAGTTACAGAAGTGACTGGTTAGAACACGTACTTTCCTTTTGCTCACTGTTTACACATTGTTTGTGGCAACACAAGCCCATACTTTGTCTACAAACTTGGGGGGTGGGGGGGGCGGGCGGGCGGGCAGAGGGGGGAATAGTATCTTAGCACTACTCAAAGAACCTAAAATCCTAATGGACCTTCTGACTGCAGTCACCAGAGCCTACTTCGTATGAAGGACTGCCTGCCAGTTACATAAGAAATGGGCTCTGAAAGACTTCTCGCTCACCATCCTGACAATTCTTTTATTTCCTCATTCTGAAATCGTAACACGTACGTGTTATTATAACATATGCACAGACAGACCTCAATTCTTTTTCTTTTGCTGCAGAAGATCCAGAATGTGTTAAAATGTTCAAATATTCGAGCTAATGCTGCCCAGAAAGCGCAGAAGATACAGAACATCGACGTAATATGCTCCCCCTGTACCAACAAAATCACCCAGCAAACGCACAGCTCTTGCAGCCGAAGCTTGATTTTTATATTGGGAAAAGTGTACTTTGGTTGCCATTAATTAATTATTCCCCCCCCCCCCAAAATCTGAAATGGAAGGGGGAGGCTACTACTGTATTCCACTGCAGCCACAGTCCTAAATCACCCCACTCAGAGATGGCGCGTTTTAGTCTGTCTGTCATCCAGATACACAAATCTACGCCGCGCTTTGGTGTCCTGCACCATACCCTTGACGAGCCCCGAGGATAATCTGTGACAATCGTCTTTGCTGAAAGCGAGGGAGGCAGACGGGGGGAGGAGAAAGGGAGCAGATGGGGGGGAATGAAAGAAAACCCAGAAGGAGAGAGCCCTGAGTATTCAAGGACAGCTGCTGGGAGAGGAAGGTTTGCATTTTCCTTGCCCCAACGTGGTCCTGTGATTACACACACCCTTTGGTCCCCCACCGTGAAGATTAATCTGTCTGGTGATCTGACCCAGCCCCACCCGTTGGCGTCTCTCCGTGCTGCTCCCGTCTTGGCAGATGCTGCCAGGAGGAGGACCGCATCGAGGGGAGAGGAGGGGAGATCTGCAGTGCTGCATCACCAGACGGGTTTACCGCAGCAGAATAATACATTACAAGAAAAAAATGATACTTTCTGGAGGGCCGGGGGAGGAGAGGCGGCGATAACGTCGCGTTTCGTTACGCTACTCGCACGTTAAGGCAAGATGGAGGCGAACGCGCCCCAAGGAGCAACCTTTGTCTGGATCCCGTAGGCTGGGAAGAGGGGACAAAAGACAAGGGGAGGCATCACCGCGACCTTTGATAACGTTCGCAGAGCGGCTCCTCTCAACCTTCACCTCGTATCTTAATACCTGTGCGTCAGCCTTTTCCAAGAAGGCTGAGTTTTGCAATCACCGGCAGACCGAACAGAAAACAAAGAGGCTCAGCTCCGAATCCACAGACCTTCATGAAAACAAGGCTTTTTAGTGCCCCTTCCCGTCTGCGACTCATGCCGATTAATCATTAGCTCCATACTGTGACGAAGGCAGCCGAGGCCGTATTTTCGGAGGGGTTTACAGTGCAACCAGAAGCAGAGGAGATGAGGACGTGCGAGAACTCTTATGTCACCGAGCCCCTCCACCAGAACAGCATGATTGCAGCACCCAGCTGTAAACACAGATCTAGCGGCCCTTTCAGAAAAAAAAAAGTCGCTCGATAATCACTGCTCGAACAAAGCCACGCTAATCCAGCTTTTCAGACAAAGAAAAGGAATTCATAATTTAAGCATGATCAGTTTATTCACTGTAGATCAAAGCACCTCTATAATCAAGCCGCTGAAATGTCTCTGGGCTCTTGGCATGGCTGCTCGGCATGTTTCTCTCGCTCTCCAGCCCTTCCTCCTCCCCAGCTCTTCCTCCCGTACCAGCAGACAGTGCGGCCGGGTTGGGAAATGCAGCCTCCGCCAATGCAAGGCCGGGCTGGTTCCTCCTCCCCAGGGACGACGTGTCACCCAGACACAGCCAAAGTCATCCCTCGCCCGACTTTCCCTGCACTGGGGTCGACTTTCCCTGCTCGAGGGTCAGCCACCTCACCTTTCCATTTCTAATTAACCACTTCACCTCGGGTGCTCACTCCAAACATCCATTTTTCTGCACAGTGTCTGCTATTCCCAAGCAAAAGCATTTTAAACAAAGAATGGACTATGAGAAAGCCGGCCAGCAAACATTTAGTAAGCAAATGTTAACATTTAGCTGCAGTATTTTATGAACTGGTTAGGGTCTTTATAGGATGATATATACATGATAGGAAACAGCAGGTCAAAATCAGGGAGTTTTGCTTTTTTAATTTAAACTGAATCCCACTTTAAATCGTATCACCTCCTTATTTCTCATGTTGATCTCCCCCTGAGCTTGTGAAGACCTTTCATACCCAACCATTTTCATTACTGCAGACTTCTGACTGTCAGCTACATCCCGGTCTACAAAAACTTAATATTCTTATTTAGAAGTCAGCACAATGTTATGCTCCAGATACTACTAAATGCGAGACACATTGCAAAATCAAAAATAACACAGGAGTTTTTTGTGCTTGTTTCTGCACCGCTCATTAAGAGCATGATTTGACAAGGCCTCCTGATACAGCAGGACATCTGAATATTTTGGATTCACTTGGATTCGCTTTGACTAAAGCCATCTGAAAAGCAGGGATGATTTTTCTGTGCCACGCTCAAACTCCTTCCTCCTCCATTATTATATAACCCAGGCAAGCCCCAGCCTGCATTATTCAGTAAAACGCTCGCACAGCTTGAAGCTTTTCTTGGCCAATCGCATTCCTCTTGCTTTGTTGTTATTTCATAACAAAATAATGTGACCTGAAATAGTACTTCTCCAGATGTCTGCGTCTCTTCTCCTTATTCGTAACTCCAAATCAGTCCAATACCCTGTGCTAGGGGCTACTCTCGTCCTGTATTTCCCCCTGCACAAAGCAGATCTGCTCCAGATGCAGAGAAACGCAAGATGTGCAAATACTAAAGCTGCCATAAAGCAGGTTGCCATCACCAGCTCCACAGGGGTTTTTAGCCAGGCTGCCGATGTCTGTTGAACTCCCTTAACATCAGTCCTGGGGTTTTCTGCTATCATGGACATCCGTTTCACAGCCCAAGAACTTGGCCCACCGCAACAGCACATGCATCTACTTCCCACCCATGTAATACACAAAATAACACACCAGAGAGGAGCGGCAAAACCCGCTGCACGGCAGTCTTACCAGCAGCAGGACACCAAGCCATGGTGACAGCTATCCAGAGGAAATACCGGTCTGAGTTAAGCGCCAGCTTCCAGTATCACCAACTCACAACGTGATCTCCCTCCCATGCCACCAACAAAAGCAGTGTTTAATTTTCACCGCTGTAGAAGTTCCTAAGGCAGTAAGGCAAAGGGCCTTGGGTCTTCACACAGACATTTGCAAAGAATAAGGCGCTATAATGCATCACGAGGGCATTAATATAATAAATAAAATATATTATAACGTGCTTGGCCTAAGAAAATTACATACCACCACGTTCCATGCTTCATATTCATTACAGCCACATACTTTAATTGCCACGAAAAATACTTAAATACTTCTAATTTTTTTTTTTTTAAGAAAGGGAATTTCATATCGGGAGTGGTAAGAGACGGTATTTCACCACCTTCAGACCTAAGCAGCACAACTCTTTGGAATTACACTCTGCTTCAAGCGATGCAGAATATCAGTTCAAAATCTGACAGTATTATTTTCTGCCTAGCACGGAAGGAAGACTTGAGAGCTTGCAGACGCAGAAGAATAAAGGAACCTAAACAAAAAGCACTCAAAAACGCACAGTCTGCATTATTGGGTTTGGGTCCTATCGTAAATACAGTAACCGATGTATGACAGACAGCAAAACCAAATACAGACCATAGAGAAGCGTGTGCACAGGGCTGGCATGAAAACAATGCAAGTTAATTGAAAGGTATCCTGATAGAAACAACAAGCAGCATTCCATAGTCCTGGAAAACTACACTTAAAATCAACTATAACAAATGTGGGGAACTGTCACCCAATGAGCCACAATCGCTTGTCTTTGTAGGACCGTCACTCAGCCCCAGAGAAGCTGTCAAACATCTATCTCCAATGCTTAATGACAAATACGGCAACGTACGCACAGCCGCCGGCCTTGGCTAGCAGCTGTGCTTAAGGGAGACCAAAAGCAGTATTTACTATGAACAACTCGATGGCACGTCTCGTTACCGAGGGCCTGACCCAAAGCCGGCTGAAGGCAGGAGCCTTCATTCCCAAGGGCACCAGACCACGCTCTGCACCAGAACGCTCAGGACACCCCAAATCCCTCACATCAATGCACAGGCATTTCACTTCTAACTTGAAAACTGGCTATTCAGGATTGTGGTGAAAATACTGTGAATATTTATGTAATATACATACACACACACCCCTGCTTTGAAGAGCCCGACAGCACCATTTTGTAACACTCCTCCAAACACCTGATCTTCCCCCAATTTTCTGAAGAAATAGCTTTAAGTGACAAACCCCACTAGGACAAGAGTACCAGCCCAAAGGCTGCCAGCAACGTATGGAGCACTTCCAGCAGCCTCTAGAGGAGAAGCAATGTATGGTATTGGCTCTCCTTACCTCCAGCTGCTACACTGTGCTAAAGACAGCTAAAAATAAAACAAATTAAATGCCTCTCTAATTCTACCTTTCTCGGCACAAAATTGCTGTTTCTGTAACGATAAGCCATCGTGAGTGCCTGGGATAGCGTTCTGGATGATCACGAGTAAGAAAGCTCATCAGCGAGCGATAAATCCACGTGATGCAAGGCTTTGCAAACCTTTACCTTCCCAAAGCCAGGCAAAATAAAAGCTCCTCGTATCACAAGGAGCGCTGGTTTTCAAGCCATGCCGAGAACAGACCTTGTGACAGCAATGATTCAGAAACATGCCCTAATTACCGAGCTCCCATAATTTTCTAGATTGCAATCTGAGATGCTTTAAAACCTGTTTAGAGTGATCTTTATTGGCTCTGCGACCTTTGGGGGGAGAAAAACAACGTTCTTCAGGGCATTCTCTGCATCTCTCCTCCTAGTAATAAAGATCTTCAGGGAAACCTCAAAATTCAGGAGCAGAAACCATCAACCAGGTTACGGAGCTCAGTCAGACCACTTACAGACTGGGGTGAAACCTCAACACGATGCTCCTCACTCTCCCCTCCTGCCCCACCGCCCAAATTCCTCAAACCCAGACCACTCTCAGACTCTGCAGCTCCCTTTGGCCCCCAGCAGCACTCCAACGGGAAATCTCCCAACTCCGACTACAAACGGGGGTTTTGTTAATGAGATACAGCACGTGTTCCTGCCGCGCACTGAACACAGCTAGGGCTTTGTCTACACTCGTAATCCCTCCCTACGAGATGACAAAGTAGGAAATTAAAAAGCTAGCATAGGCACATTCACTGATACTTCTGATACCTCTGTTATTTAAGAGCAACATGCTCGACATATCAGATAGCCTGGTAGATAACTCTGTGCTGAAATAAGCGCTTGCTTCTTGCTTTACAGCTCAGCTGAATGCTACATTTTAAGACACAAAGTAAGAGTAATTCCTAATTAAGACATTTTATTCATGTCTTTATTGCAAAGTCACCGTTTGGATACTGCTGAGGTATTAATATAGAAATTAAATTATTATGTACCACTAGAGAGGGAAGAAACAGAATATTTAAAACCATTTATTCATGGCTGCTACTGTCAGCAGCAACTACTTCTTCCAATAGTCAACACAGCAGGAAATCTTTCTGCAACCCCCGTGACAAAAAATTTTGCCACAGATAAGCTGTTCTAGTGCGTACGCATCAGGTGAAACTTGAATATAGATACACCTGTTCCCCGAGATAGAAATCTGTTCCGCTGCAACACCCCCACAACACGAAACAGCATTCAGAAGGAGTCCTAGCAACATTTCAACCTGATGAAGATGACGGAGGGGGAGCTGAATCCATGCTTTGGGCACTGGGATTACATGAAGCTGTGTGAATAAGAAAAAGCCTCAGCTTGAGCTCAGCAACATCTAGCTGGGCTGCATTTAATATCCTCGCCCAAGTCAGCAATTCCGCTGCCTGCAACGTCAGGCGAACCCAGCATTGCATCAGACTGTCCGCAGGCTGCAGTCAGGAGGCAAATCTTGACCGAACTGTAATGAAGGGCTTAATGCAAAATTACCGAGTTAAAGCTGCGTAAGTGCAGCTGAACGATCCGAGTTTGCCGTTCGCATGGCCACCTCGGCCAGCCAGAGAAAGAGGCAGAAGCTCTGTTATTAAGGAACTTTTCCTAGTTGTCACTTCTGTACAATTAAGGAAAAGCACGCAAGCATCCGTAGCAGGGCTTACTGGTATATACATTATTAAAAAAAAAAAAAAACCTCAAAGTGGCCTTGTGAGCAGAAATAATGAAGACTCATTTCTTATGGATGCATGTCTTGAGGTTGAATTCTCCGGCGTCCAATAAGTGCCAGTTCCCACTGCAGCTTTTCCCACGGTCAGGAACACCTCTCTCCCATGTGGATTCTTTAATGTCTAATAAGGGTTGCACTCTCGCTGCAGCTTTTCTCTCCATGGGGCCACTAATCAGGTCTCTCTCCTCTATTAAAACTGCTTGTTTCCACAAAACTCAAAGGAACGTTTTTATCTGAGACTGTGAGTACCCCCTTCACCCTGAAGTATGGCTGAAACTGGCTAACAGGTTCAAAATTGATTAGGGAAGATAGATAGGCATGGCAAGATCACATCAGTCTTGCTCTCCAAGCAGATGAGAATAAATACAACTATTTGCAGAAGCCTGAAGAGGTTACAAAAATTTGTAGAAACTCTGCATGTTCAGCTGTGTTGTATCAAGTACGATGCACTGTGATTCTTTATCCTCCAACCTACGCAGATGCGCGGTATCACGTTACTACATGCTAGACATAGAGCCGCTGAATTCCATCTCCGGGGCATTTTTTCTTCCAGCTTAAAGCATAATCTGCAGATTTGCTTCAAAAATACTGGTGGTGATAGGCTACATTAAATGCTTTCTGCAGAGGAATTGCTCAAGCCCGTTCTTGTGTGTGACTGATTTTAGGATTTGTTTGGATTCGATTTTAAGAACGTGCTGCGGCGCAACCGTAGGGGAATCTCTTGATTAACCAAGTTTTTCGTTCTTACATGAAAGGGCAATTCCCCAGCTCAGTTTTGCTTCTCCAAGCCCTGCTTTGCATGTATTCGGCAGCAGATGGAGGAAAATGCAGAGTCATAACATTATGGTCTCCTTGCCATGCTGCAGAGTACTTCAAATACGTATCATCTTAAGGCTTTTTAAGTCTTGGGGCTCACTAGTTCATACTTCTCCAGTCAAACACAAACTTTATAACCTCTTCTCCAAGGTTTTGTACGTTTTCCAGAAAATGGTATTTCAGAAGAAAATAAAGTTTATCTGTCTGCAGTCTCTTAGACCATCCCAAGTGACGGGATTGCCCTTCCCCCTAGAATCACAACTGGGTTTGAATGAGTGACTGGCTTCAATTCAGCCAACAGGTTCCACAACTTGGAATTAATTTCTGATAGAAAGCAGCCACGGATCCAAGGACTCACAGTCAAGTCACCAAGCCCAAAAGCTCGCCTACTCCTAAAAGGTTCCGATCTTGAAACGGGGGAGGAAAAAAAGCCCCATCACCCTGAAAAAAAAAGTCAGCTCCCAGCCTGCCCAGCCTCCTCCACAAAGCCCTGTATTTAAGCTGGCCAGCCGCTCCCGTATGGCCACACCAGCCAGTCACCCAAATACAGATGTGCAAATGCTATTTCGTTGGTTCGTGACTCACCGCTATCATCACCTTGGAGAAAGTGCTTGTTCCCGTGACTAAACCAACTGGCAGCGCAATACTCGGCGTAAGCCAGGTGTCAGCTAAAGGAAACTAATATTCCCCGCTGACAAACGCCCGGTAAGAGCCAGGCATGCTCAGGTGTTTTGTCTGCAGTGACTACCTGTGCTCTAGGCGCTTTCTCCATACACGAGAGCTTAAAACTTTCCACAACTGAGCTCCTCAGCCAGCCAGATTTTAATGGCTTTTCTTTTGATGCAACTCAAAGTCAAGGTTTTGCAAAGCCGAGCTGAAAACAAGCTAGCTTGAATTTCATCGCAATGATGGGTGAGGTTTCTCAGCCCGGTTTTACAAGCTGACCTAAAGGAGGCCTCACCATACCAAAGAATTCAGCAGACCCCTGGCTCGAGGTGCACGGGTACTGCCAGATCTACAGGGCTCCCCCTGCGGTGTAAGGATCAGCCAGATACACCGTCCCATCCGCAACACAACTGGGTACATCACCATAACCACCAGGAAAGCTGCTCCCTAATCTTACGCTGTTTCGGTGAGCAGCTTCACCTCTAAATGCTTGTTTTCAAAAATTAGTCTGACACGAGCTAGGCAAGAGCGTGAACTGCCAGCACAACTGAGGGACTGTAATCTCTGAATGGATGTAGAGGAAGAGATGCTTCCTGAGCTCAGCTGCTGCCAAAAAACGGCGTATCTCGCCGTACCCGCCACCAGCATATCATCCACAACATCAGTGCTGAACCCATTTTTATTTTTTAAATGTAGCAAAGCTTCTCTGCTACTAGTACTTCCAACAAGTTGCTCTGGAGTTAAGAAAAAGACCAAAGGTTTATTTAAACTTTGATTACAATGAGGTTACTGTGCAGATTGTTAGCTGTCTAGATGAGTATTTAGCTGGCTTTCCAAGAGCAGTGTCTCACACATACAAGCACAGATCCTCTGAAACTAAATCAAATGTTGATTACGTATACAAGGGAGATACTTATCCATCCTGAGCTTTTATTCTCCTCACAGTTAGGATGCTAATGAGGCCGGAAGACTTTTTTCCTCCAAAGACGACTACTTTAAACATACAACTTGGCAATTTATTTTTCTTATTTTCCCCTATTAACTATTACAGGTCACCCACAGCTGCCACAGAGAGCCTAAAGAGGGAACATTTAAATAAGCCTCTATGCGCTTTTTGGCAGCCGTCACTATTAATGAGGACGGGAGGTATTCACACCAGCGGCAAGAGCAGATGGACCACAGCTCGGTGCTTTGTGCCGCGCGGAAGCAGCGAGCATCTCACCAAAGACACGTACACCGCAGTTGGGGAAATCTGTGACAGGGACATTAAGTTGCTCTCAATGAATCCCATGGATAGAAAAAAGAACCAGCTCAGTTTTGTACCTGGAGAAAAAAATGGTGATTCACCACTTACTAAAAAAAAAAATAATTTACAATCTGGCAGTAGTCTTTTTATTGAGCTAAAAGATCATTTCAAACCCAGCTTTGAGTAGGTACCTGACCACCATCGTGACAAGAACTTGGTTGAACCAGCTCTGATTTCCTACCACATCAGGGGATAAAAGAGGCATACAAGCTCTTCTATTTGCATAGAGAGATATCCAAAAGGAACACACACACAAGTTAGTACTGTCTCCCTCTGCAGAGAGAACCATCGGTATCCAACAGACAGCAGCACAGATCATCTATCTGCACGCTTTCCAGAGATGTTTGGACTTATCTGGCTTTTCATTGTTGAGAGGAGAGCACGTTCAGGGCCCTTTGGTCAGATGTGGAAGCTCACGCTTCAGATCTAAGTGTGCTTAAAAAAAAAGTGCTTTCAATTTTAAGTTGCTAAGCTTAATTAAAAAGGGGAAGAGGAAGGAAGCAAAAAAGCTCCCTTTTGTTCTTAAAAGATGCCTGAGTCTTTAAACGGAAAGCGGTCATTAAGACAGACTGCTGCTCTTCTCCCAAGATTCTGAGCGGAAAATCGATGTTCCTTTCACACCCGAATTCTGCTGCATTCTCACCCAAGTCACCATGAACGTCTGGACTTCAGACAAGGCACGAACATACAAACTACAGCACAGAGCCAGCCACATGCAGTGCTACGGGACACACTTCCAAAAAATCTGTCCTGAGAAGGATGTTGTTCCCACTGAATTCAGAGACGCTGCCTTCGTATTCAATCTATCCTGCTAACAGATCAGATTGCAGCAGGCCCTGGAATATATCCTGGTATATTTATGAAAAGTCTGCAACGATGTTTATTCTTTTATTAAAGGATGTTATCTTCACACTGCAGGATTTTACAGATCGCGCGGGACGATTACACAGTGTTAGCAGGTTAAACAATAACTATGGAAATGCAGAAACTAAAGCAGTTGCTGTGCTTTATTCACCATACAGGAGTCGTCATCACATCTTAATATATTACTGCAGAACAGCGTTGGAGATGTTTTTTCAGACTCGAGGAGACCAGAGCTGCCATTACTCACCAGGCAGACAGAAAGGCAAAACCTCTGGTGCTACCCCAGCATGTACAAGGTGGGAAACACTACTGACTTGTTAGCTCGGGCAACGAAAAAAAAAGCAGCTTTTGTCTGATTTTCGTTAACTGTTCAAATAGACTTCAGAACGCTACAAAGACTCGTGCAAAGGTAAGGCACGAGGCGGGTTGTACACTGTGAATTTTCATCTTCAGGCTCATATTCCTCCCACGAGATTTCTAAATCAGCCTGCTGAAGATGCAGCTAAACTCAAAATCTTATTATGGAGAGTAATCATATTTTCTAGTTTATTCCTCAGTTCATTGTTAAGGAATGTTTGCCCTTGCAGTCTTTGATTTCAGGGCGTTCTCGGACCTCAGCAAGTTCACTGAACTTAATAAAAAGCACACGCAAAATATCTCACAAGTGCTTATTTTTGGTAGCTACCAAAACCAGAACGTATCCACCTCACTAGCAGCTTAACAACTTACACCCCTCGTTGCCAGGAACTCTCCCAAAACCTTTAGCAGTCTAAAACCAGCCGAGAGGGGTGACCCTCAGTTTTACCCCTTCCCAAACATCTTCAAAAGACTTTGTTTTGATACTTGTTATTTCTCAGGTGCATCTTCATGTGCAGAAGGCATCTCCTCCTCTTCTTCACAAGCTGACAACAGTGTGAAACCACCACAACAGCAAGACAGCTGGCAGCTGCAACACATCAGCTCATGAAAACAAAACTCCCGAGGAGCCCCAGGTTCATCCTGACATACCCACTCGTCCAAAATCTGCAACCTGCCCTCTACTCATTTGGGTATTTACTTCCTTTTTGACGAAAAGCCAGCTAGCACCGATTCGCCCTCAGCAAAGACAAGGACCTAATTTTGGACACACCTTAAGAGAGCAGTAAGGTCATTTGCCAGAGAACTTGGCATGACTTTCTGTCCTATGAAAAGCAAGGAGGGGGAAAAAAAACCAGTCGACAAGGCTATCACAAAACCAATTTAAGCCTCTCCTCGTCCCCTGTTCTAACTTAATGAATGGATTTAATACCTGCGTAAGCCTCGCAAGCAAGGACTGGTAAGTTCTCGACGTGCGAGTCTGCTTTCTTGCAGCCTGCAAGAAAGGGCGCTAGGATTACTTTATCATTGTACCAAAGGAATTTAGAGTAAGGGCAAGAAATACCAAAAGCCAATGTCGCTTTGGAGCAGCTCTCAGTGACAACAGAAGCTGCTCTCATCAAATCACAAATAAACACGGCCAGGACCTTTGAAGAAACTTCAGAGAAGAAACAACGCCAGAAAGGCTCAGCAGATGACAGAATTTTGTAACCAAGTGACATCAACTTATCTTTCTAACACGGCTCAGCGTATAAAAACACTTAATAGCAGCTTAGTCCAAATCTATGCTCTTCGCGGCTTTTCATTAAGTTTCTTTGAAATAATTATATAGGCATTTCCTCGGCCAGCGTGGCGTCAACAAGCTGCCACCTCAAGCGCATGCAAAGAGCAGAATCCGGAGCAGCCGGAGGATTCATGAATCTTAAACTGTTGAGGAGCCGTCCTTCCCGTGACTCAGTCTCGGGGGAAGAAGTAGGTGGCTGCAGACAAACACTGCTCAGTAACACACACCCCCGGTGCACCGCAGAGGTGATGCCTGTGCTGCTTTCTGGCACTCAGTGAATCTATGCCAGGATCAGAATTATTAAAGGAGGTCTAGCAGAAAACAAAGACGTGAGCCACCACGAGAAGCAGCACCACCATCTCCCCAGTTAGCCACCCGACTGATGAACCTACACCCACTGCAAGGCCGACTTTCACTAGGGACTGACCGAGACTCAAGGAGGCAAGACTCACCTCACATCTCCCACATCTTTCCTTTCCTTCTGATTCTGGGCAATTAATTTAACCCCCTTGCCCTAATCCCCCAACCAAATGTCCTCCCATCGTCTTCTTGGGTTTTATATTCTGCAAAACTAAGATTACCTTACTGGTAAAGCGCAGCACAAACAAGCCCTGATACTGCCCAACGTTCTACACACTGCTTCAGCAAAGCACGGGCATAAATGTTACCCTCCCTTCAAAGGCTCTGAACTAAAAAGGCTAGTACCTCATCTATGAAAATACCGTCACTTAAAAATTATACGAATTGAGAAAGAAAACAGGAATAGTTCATTCTGTAGCCTCACTTCTGTATTTTCCTAACATAAAACCACATCTGCATAGAGATCTCTATATGCAAAGCTGATTCAGTACAACCATCCATGTGTTTGCATCCTAAGTGATATCCAAGAACTATTACTCGATTATAAGCAATAAAAGCCTGGGAACATATTTCAGAGTTTTACTAGAAAAACCGGAGCACTATTACTTCCGACTTCAGCCTGTTCCCACGGAAAGGCGCTGCAAGACCTGCCGGTGTCAGACGTGGGAAAAAGGCACAGAAATGGTGCTGGCCCAGCAGCCGTCGTCCTAAACAGGCACAGAGGTTTTTCCTCTTGGGGCTCAAAGCCAGCACACCAGCAGCAATCTTACCCGCTCTGCCCTGCACACGATCTGTAGAAGAGCTGACCAAAATCCCTCTACTTCACCTTTGTCCGTAGTGGTGACGTACAGAGCAGAAAGCACGGAGATTTCACGCTCCCAGGCTGAATTCACACTCCCAGCCATCAAGACAAAACATTTGCTTGTAAACTGACCAAATGTTTTCTAGAAGTTATTGAAAACAAACATGCTCTCGCTGCTATGCCAGTTTTTTGCAGAGCAACTCCTCAGAGCAGTAGTGTTTAAAATGCAAACCACTTCTCCTGAAGGTACCAAATCCATCTCCTCCAAACAGAAATCAGAACAAGGTGAAACCAGAAAAGCACATTTTCCCAAAAGAAACCTTAACAGTTACTTGTCTTCTCCAAGACTGCTCTGATTTGCAGCTTATTTCTAACGATTTCAAAGGAGCACGTTTGTTTCCTGAAACCCGGGGCTTCTCCTGGACTTGGGTGCCACTCTGAATGTCTTAATTCCCCCACAGAATAGGAGATGGCATACCAAAGTCACATGGTTCATAATTAAGAGGCTTTTACTCCTCTTGCCCTTTAAAACACCAATAATGGGACAAAGCCATGTTCTGTCAGATAACTGGAAGAAAACACAGGGGGAAAAAAAAAATATGGAAGGCCAGCACTTGTGCTGGGGACAACTGTTACTATATTTAGTCGCCTTGTTCTGCAAGCTGCCGAGCATCTGTTTCAATGATGGTGAATGACTTTTTTTCCTGCTAGTCAAGACAGCATTAATTAGGTGAACCCAAATGATTGCTACCACGGTTTCCCTAAGCACCGACCTCTTGTCTCCCATACCCTAACACAGACTCGCTGCTTATTCCATCTGAACAGCGGACCTCCAATCTTGGCACCGATCGCTTTTGTATTCGGGAATGCCTTAATAACTCATTTGAAAGAAAATACAGCACGTTAGAAAGAAGTTTTTAAAAAGGGAGTATCTGGGTACAAAACAGAAAGCCCGTAACAATTTCAACTTGTTAAAACGCACAGAAAATCATTCTTTTGCAATCCCCTTTAATATCTAGACAACAGGTTTAAAAAAGGGCTTTTAAGGAAAAGAGTAACACTGCTCACGTAAGCCAGCGCTTCTTGAGACCAGCTTCAATATCCTCTGATTGGAGAGGAGAATTCCTAAGTAGAAAGTGTTATTTCAATTCACACTGAACAAAACATATGAAGAGCGTTTTGCAAAAAAATACAGTTTCTGCAAAACACTTCTTTCATCTTAATTCCTTCCTTAACAGAATTACTTGCAAGACTGCCAACCCAAGCAAGGTTCCCACAGTAACTGGTTGATTGAAGGCGGAGAGGGGAAGCATCAAACCCCTCATATTGAAAACGTCTGCTGGATTTTAAGTTTTAGGAGTCTTCCTTGAATTTCTGAAACAAAATGGTTGTGTTTCTCAAACTTGCCCCTAGCAGAGACTATACAACAGCAGGACCGCTTGCGTATAGGCTTTAATATGGAAATGGCAGTATTTCCTAAGCAAAGTGGAAAAACAAACCCCCCCCAATGGGTTGCACAGAGGCTTTAGGGGTAACGCTCTTCCCCAGCCCTCGGAGCTGAGATTTTAGGCGGTATTTCCCCAAATTTTTCCTGCTGCTGCTGAGGCTCAGCCTCTCGGCATGCTCCTCACCCTATTCTCAGGCTGGGGGATGGGTGGGAACCGGGTTTTGCCAAGCCCAGCTCCATCTGAAAAGACTTTCTCTCCAAACTAAATTGTCCTTTCCAAGGAGGGAGCCTTCCACATCCCACGGCCACGCTCAGGCAGCTGCCTTCCCTATGGATATACCCACGGCGCCACGCAATCCTTGTGTAACGTGTCCCTTCCCCCAGGCGAGTACCAGCATACAAAGGAAACCTTGCTCCATTGTCCACCTACAGCACCTATACATCGAGCCTGAAACCCAGCTCAACATATACCCCTTTACAACCACCAATCTTTAGGTGTTTACATCCCCAAAAGGGCTACGGAGGTGGCCTGTCATTTCCCCCCATGCATTAGTACCTGCACCCACAGCCACATGTTTTGAAACGTATTTTAACTGTGTTTACTCGCGTGAAATCAGCCTCACCCAAACCCACAAATCCCGCTTAAAAACCAGCTTTGAAAAACAGCGAGAAATTATAGAAATAAGGGGGTTTGCCTGGCTGCAAATCTCCTTCCCAAACCTCTGATGGAAACTCACAAAGGTAAAAACAACCAAAAAAAGGTAATTAACAATTCAGCGCCTGCCATTTTTTCCCATCCATCTCTAAGCAACAGTACCATAGCAACTTTTTCCCTGCTTTAATACATCTTACAAAAGGAGGAGGAGTGGACGAAGTAAGACCCAGGAATGTCAATTTTCCACTTTTGAGTGCCTATTCCTTCAGCTAGCTATGCCTGGAATTAAAGAAACAACCCCGGAGCGGGTTTTCTTCCCCCAAAACCCCTGCCTTTGTACAACGCCGGGTCACGTAACCCGGACTGACAGACAAGACAAACCACCTTGAACGCAGAACCACCATCCCGCGCGCTGGCGTGGACGAAGAGGCGATTCTGGGCTCGGGGGAGAAAATAAAACGTGAAGCTCAATTAAAACAGGGCAATTTCTCAGTGCTGATGACGCCGAGATGGGGTTTTGCTGCTGCTGCAGCTCAGGCCGGCAGGATGGAGGAGACCCCCGGGGGGCGGGGGGGGGATCCTCCCTGCACCCCCGGGGTGACCCCGGCTCCCCCCCCTCGCCCCAACCGGGGCCCCGCCGCCATTTTAGACACCGGTTGGCACCACCCGCGCTCGCCGGGACCGCTCTGCCACCGGGGCGGGGGGCTGCGAGTCCCCCCCGGCCCCCTCCGCAGCGGCAGGCGAGCAGGAGCCGGGGACCTTTCTTCCCGCTCCCCCCCCCGGTGTCACCGCATCTATTTTTCCCATGGTGACTCATTATTAAGGACGCTCCGTCATTTTTCCAGCGCAGGAAGACTGAAGGAAGCTTCAAAATCCTTTTTTTTTGGGGGGGGGACAGGGTTTAAAACGACCGTGAGCTGAGCAGTCAGCCTGGGCTCGTCACCTTCTTTTTCCCCTAAAAAAGCAGCTTCCAGCGTAGGGTACCGGGTATCAACTTTGTGCGAGAGCATTTCCCGAGGAAAAAGGTGTTGCTGAGGCGGCGGGGGAGAAGCCTCCTCCTCCTCGCATGAAAAGACGAAGGGAGGAGGAAAAAAAATACAACCATGCAAACAGCTACTACTTCCTTATGAGCAGGATTAATCTATGCAACCAAATAAAAAGGAAAAAAAAACAAAACAAAACCCAAACGATATCATAAGGAGTCCAGGGCGCTTCCCGCGTGGAGCGATCCGGCGTTTTCTTCGTGGGTCTGCGTGATTTTTTTTTTTTTAGGAGTCACGTTTTCGCAGCTGCAGGCGCTTCGGTTCCCACCGTGCGCTGCACCGAGCGGCCACGGGCACGGCCGCACCTCGGGGGGGGACGCAGCATCCTCAGGGCCGGGGCGGCTCCACCGGAGGAAAACACAAGAAGAAGGGGAGGGGGAATAAAAAGACAAAACTCCAAACGTCGAGTACTTTAAAAAACAAAGCAATGGAGAAGCAAGATGGCCAGGCTTCAGGCTGCCTCCGCGACACCGCGCACCCCCCTCGGCGTGAAGTCCACTCCGTGCAGAAAGCCGAGCTTCGACACGCTGCTGCTCCTCCGCCTTTTTCTGCTGCGTTCTCAGTCGTTGCCGTTGCGTTTTCCTCCGCTCCGGCAGATCTCCCCGCAGGTCCGTCCACGCCGTCAGCCCTCCGCGGCCGATCCTCGCCATGGCGCGGGGGTTATTTACAGCGACCTGGTCTTCCTCCTCCTCTCCGCAGGCCGCGGGAGCCACCGGCCCCCCGCATTCCTCCCCCGTTTTTTAGGTTTTTTTAGGGGTTTTTCCCCCTTCTTTTCCTCAAACGGAGGGAAGGGGGGAGCCGCGGAAAGGGCCTCCCCGGGGGCAGGGTGTGGAGAGCGACCCGAAGGCGCGGGAAGGACCGGCGGAGACACCCCCCCCACCTCTCCCCACTCACCGCTTGAAGTGCTCGATGATCTTCTCCTCACGCACGTTCTCCGGCAAGTTGCCCACCCAGAGGTGCCTGGTTTCCCGGACCATGCTGCGCGGCGCGGGGCGAGCCCGCCGCCCCTGCCCCGGCTCCCGGCCGCTGCCGCCGCCTCCCCCCGCGCAGCGCTGCCGGCCGCCGCTCGCCGCCCGCCGCCGCCTCCTCCTCCTCCTCCTCCTCCTCCTCCTCGCCGCCCTCCGCCTCTTCCGCCGCGGGGCCCTGCCGCCCTCAGCGCCGCCGGCTGCCTCCCCCCGCGGCGGCGGCGGCGGACGACACCATCCCCTCCGGGGGGGCCCCCTGGCTGGCGGGCCGGCTGGCGGGCGGCGGGCTCCCCCTCCGCCGCGGGTTTTCTTCCTCCCTGTCTCCCCCCGCCGCGGCCCTCGCTCGCTCGCTCGCGCGTCTTCCTCCTCCTCCTCCGTCAGCGGCAGCGCGGCGCCCCCCCCCGCCGCCGCCTCCTCCTTCCCCCCCCTCCGCGCTCCCGCTCCTCTGGCGGCTCCGCTCGCTCGCTCTTCCCCCCCCCCCTCCCCTTCCCCGCGCCTCTCGCAGCGCCACACGGGGGCCCCCGCGCAGGCGCACTGCGCCCTGGGGCGCGCGCCGCGGCCCCGGCGGCGGAGGCGGAGCGCGGGCGCGCAACGCCCCGCTCCCGCGCGGGGGGCGGCGGGAGTGCGCCTGCGCGGCGGCGCGAGGCACTACATGCGGGGGGCAGCTGCGCTGCGAAAAAAAAGGGGGGGGGGCTGTGCAAAAAATAATGGGGCTGCGCTGGAAAATGAGGGGGCGCACTGCAAAGAATAAAGGGGGTGATGCAAAAAATAAAGGGGGGGCTGCACTGCAAAAAAGGGATTGCATTGCAGAATGACGGGGTGCGATGCAGAGAATAAAGGGGGGCTATGCAAAGAATAAAGGGGGGCTGCACTGCAAAAAACCGGGGTGCTATGAAAAAAAGGGTCTGCATTGCAAAAAACAAAGAGGGGGGGCTGCAGTGTAAAGAATAAAGGGGGTGCATTGCAAAAAATAAAGGGGGTGCATGGCAAAAAACAAAGGGGTTACATTGCAAAAAATAAAGGGAGGGCTATGCAAGAAATAAAGGGGGGCTGCACTGCAAAAAACGGGGTGCTATGAAAAAACCAAAGGGGCTGCATTGCAAAAAACGAAGGGGGGCTGCAGCGCAAGCGAAAACCGGGGGCTGCGATGCAAGGACGAGGTCCCGCTGGCGGCCAGCACCCCGTCTGCACCCAAAGCTGGCGGCTGCGGCGCAGGAGGGAAGCGCTGGGAGGGGGTTCCCCCGGGAGGGGGTCCTCGCTGGGCATCGCAACGCCCGTGTTGGCTGTGAAACCCACAACCCCACCGGGAAAGGGGGGCCGCAAGGCTCTCCCGCCGTCCTGAGGCACACACCGTCCTTACCCCACCCCAAGCGAAAGAAAACCTCGCTGCAATCAGCGGGAGCAAGTAAAAAATTAATTCGGGTGAAGGCGGACGAAGGCCCTGCCTTGCCCGGCCGTTGGGGAGCCTATAGCTCTGTTTATCTATAATGGCTCCAAAGTTCGGAGCTATAGGCAACCCCGAGCGGGGCTGGTGGCACTGGCCGCCACGGCGAGTGGGGAGGGTGGTCACCGAACCCCTCCTGGCTGCCCAAAAAACCCTTCCCTCCACCAAAACAGGGAGGCCACGTTGCCCCGAGAACGGCGCAGAAGAAACTCCCGCCGCTGTCGAGGGGGATTCGGCTGCGAGTCATCCGCCCCCTCTCCCCCCACCGGGTTTTTGCAGCTCTTTAATTAAAACGGGGTGAAGAAAACGCTCGTTGGGAATATTACCCTGCTTGCAGAAGTTAACCAACTCGCGTGTGTTGCACCCCGGCCCTGCTCGAAAAGCGGCTCGGTGACGCGGAGCTAAACGTTTGTCAACCCGGAGGGTCTTGTTTTCCACCAAAATGTGCCTCTGCGTGGATAGAAACACCTATTTCTATGCCCAAAAAGGAAAATGCCCAACCGATCACCGCCACCAGATTCTGAGCTTGAGGTCAGGATAAAACCAAACATGCACCCAGGGCCGTGAGTACTTTTTTTGGAAGCCAATTAGCTGCTTTCGCCACAGAGAGCAGACCGATATTTCCATATTTTCCTCGGCCAAAGCCTCCTGACAGCGCTTTTCTATTGATTAAAACCGTGTTTTATTTGTCGGGGTGAACAGCACTCAACGTCGCTGCCTTTTGCCACCCAATTCCACCTCGACAACTGGTCAAAGTCATCAAGCTACAGGTGGCTTAGCAAACACGCCAATCTCTCGATTGAATCGGAGCTCTGACGCACGCCGACTCGAGCCTCGGCAGACCCAAGCCTTATCCCCAACTCTACCGCTGCCAGGTAGCCACGAGCCCATCCCTTCACAGCTCCGTGCCTCGGTTTCCCCAGCGATGATGGGCGTTACGCTGCTCCGCCAAACTGAGATCTACTGATGAATAAAAAAACCCCAAACCAATAACTCTTTGCACGCAAGCCGTCTATTATTTAAAACGTGATGGAGCCACGTGCGCATGAGAAAATGCGTTGCCAACGCACTCCACCAGCGCTTTCCACCGCACGTTTCTTCTCCATGGAAATGGGCTTAGCGCTCTGTTTCAACTGGTCAGAAGCCCAAAGGGCAGTCGCTACGTGTCTCTACCTTTAACGGGCTCTACAGGCATCTATTTCGGAGAGGGAGAAACCCAGACCACGCCTCAAACAGCTTTTCGATGCCGAATTCTCCCCTCTCCCATGGAGCGTGCTTGCTGCGACGGCGTTTCCAACCGTTCTTCCCCTCCCTCCCTGCTAGGGCAACATCTCCAAGGGACACGAGAAGACCGCGCCGGCGCCCAGGTCCTTCAAAGAAACCTCACACAGGGTCACTGCTGTCACACGGCCATCTTGCAGGCTGGCTGGCCGGCAGGGACATTCACAGATTGCAAACAAAGCCATCGACTCTGTTGACAGAAGAGACGGTTGAAATGAGCGCTTGAAGGGCTCCGTTTACACGAAAGCCAGCTGGAAGAGGAGCACAAAGCCCGTCCGGCAACGCAAAACAGAGCTCTGGACCATCCCAATACTTTTCATATGCTTTGGGGGGAAACTGTTCCCAGTTGCAACACACGACCGCACTGGCGATGCCGCTGTAACCGGATCCCTCCAACTCAGTCGAAGATTTTAAAGAACACAGACCCAGGCTAGAGACCGGAGCGAGCACAACCTTCCTTTCAGCAGGCCAAAGGGGCCTCGACGAAGGACCGGTCTTACGTGGCAGCAACCGACACAGCCCTTGTTGCCACAGATGGGACGAGCGTTCGCACCAGCCCGCTGTCCTGCCGCTGGTGACAACACAATGAGCATCCAGGGGCGAGACATGGACACGCATCCCTGTGTGCTGCCCTTCCCCGAGGGGCAAACAGCCGAGGAAGAGGGGACTTCAGCTGCTCTCTGTCCCCCCGATGGCCCTCAGCCTTCAGGACACGCAAGGGCAGGGTCTGGTGCACCGCAAGGCGCAATTTAAATTACTCATGCCCACGTGGCGGGCGTAGCCGAGAACCCAGCTATCTCCGGGCATCTCGGCCAAACCCGCAGTTAAAACATTTGGACATTTCTTATCGGCACTTGGAGAGGATTAAAACGCCAGGTCATACATTAATGAGGGAGCAGGTTATAAACCCATCGCAGCTTGAACAGCACGTTCACGTCAAGGAAAACAAAGCAAGAATGGGACGGATCAAAAGAGAGCCATTAAAGGCGTGAGAAAATGGTGCTGCCATATAAGGAGCTCATAAAGTTAGCAGCTCTCCAGTTTAGAGGCAAAAAAAAAAGGGCCGGAGAATCAGAAAACATCCTTGGGGTCCACAAAAACAGCCAGAGACAGCCTCACTTCGAGGAGGAAACGTCAATAGAAGCGAGCAGACAATGCTTGAAAAGGCAAGTTCGTACAGTTTTAACGCGGCGTCTTACCCAAGCGTTGGAGCTCGCTGCCACGTGTCGCCGGGACTGCTTGCCAAACATTTAAAAAAGCAAAGATTAGATACCGAACAAGGACAGCAACCAGAGCTGTATTTCCTAAGACCGTGACTTCCTATACTTGGTTCTGGCTTAGCAATAGCTCAGGGTTTTGTGCTCGCAGCAGCGCAGCTGGAGGTGGGGAAGGGAGGCATTACGCCTCGCCCCGTAGCTGGGGACACCGGCCAGCTACATCGACCGGGGACTCGCATGGATTAGTGCGGTTGCATTAGTGGCACGCAATGATTATCCCCACCAGCGTCCAGTACGCCTCCAGCTTTCTTTGCTTTTTACAGAAAAACAGCAGGTTACCCAGACGAGAGCCCTCAGACATCACCAGAAACACTCGGAGCGTTTCTTTGTTCGAGCCGGCCAGCTCCAGCCACCATCTTGTCATTATAAAACGTATTTACGTGCCTTTCCTGCTCATTGACTGTATTTATTAAAATGACAGTATGGCAGCTGACTATCAAATTGCCAGCTAGGCTTTTATCTCATTTTTAAGCCAGCCTGAATTACTGGCCTAATTTTATTGCTTACCCATTACGTTTTATGCAATGGGTAATTTTCTCCGAGAAGGAATTGGTGCTGTTTGATATTTGGGCTCATTTATTGCCCAGACAGAGGATATCGGCTTACATGCTGATGAGGCTTTGAACATGAAGCCTGGTTCTGGATCCCGAGAAACACAAAGTGTAGGATTTGTATTAATAAGCTATTGATTTCGGGTCTTTCCTCTTTGAGGGTCAGTGTTCCAAATCTTCACAATGAGATGACTCGGTCCAGAAAACTCCCTTCACGTTTTCGAAACCCAGTGTTTAGTAATTTATTTTCAAACGCTCTTCCCCGCTAGACTTCATGGTGGTGTTCTTATCCACACAGTACCAGGGATGGGAGCTGCCACAAAATACCACCACTGTAGCCGGTGGGTTAGCACCAGTTACCTTCTGCAGCACAGTAAACACAGCTCAGGAGCCCCTGGAATTCGGTTTACACTGAACCCATTTGTATATATATAAAAGCACACTTCTGTTTTCAAAATACTTTGCTATACAAAAACAAGACGTTTCTTCAGCAGCAGAGTACAGTGCGATCGCTGAGCCACGCAACCAAAACACCACGTGCCATCACAGGACTGCAAAAGAGCTTACTCTTGGTCACTGTATAGTAGATGTATTAGAATTAATACCCATTTTTTTGCCTGTTGTTGGGAAAAATTAGAGATATCACATGCCGGCTTCTGCCCTGCTTCCCCTTGCCCCTCAACTTCTGTGCAACCACGTACCAAAGAGCTGGACCTGCTCACCTCGCAAGGGTTTTTCCCAAACACGGGGCATTTCACCAGCGAGACAGAGAGGACTTTGGTCTTCCAGGCTGCAAAATACTACATTTTGGGGGAAAAACAAAGAAAACAACCAAAAAAAGCCAGCCCCACGTGATTTGATACCCGAACATGACAACTGCGAAGGACAAATCCCCTAGGGCTGGATAGATCACCGTATCCTGTACTTCGCCATTTTTAACACCCAGTTGCTGTATAACCTCTACATAAAGACCCCGCGTGCAATGCCCAGGAAAAATGACAGAAATTGCGCTGGAGATGTTGCAGGACAAGGGTTTAACGCAAAACCCACAGTCCAAACCTGTGAGCTAAAGGCTGCTCTTCCCCCCATTCCCCATCGGATTGATCAGCACACCCAGCACAAAATAAATACCGAGCCAGCCACCATCAGAGCTTGTGTTTCGCCAAACACTGTTTTGATACCAAAGCAACTCGATGGCATTTTAAACGGAGCAGACTGAACACGGTTTGCGCGGTTATCGCTCTTTGATTTCAGAGAAAGACACAAAAGAAAAATACTTGTGCATCGAGACCTGCTGCGCTCAAAAACCTCTCCAGCAATACGGCGCAGGAGTTTCTTGGCGAGCTTTGGCCTTCATTTTACCTCTGCAGATCTCACGATGCAGCTTTTTAACTCTTTGGGATAACAGGAAAGCTTGAAAGACTGCGGTTTCCCCCCTTATGGAGGAGGAGCGGAGGTTTCTATCGCTCGCTTGCTTTTTGGCACTGGAAATTCAGGTTTTGTTTAGCTTGGAAACCTCGTGGACGTAGTTCTAGTAACTCTTCAGTCCAAAGCAGAGGGTGGTGAAAGTTCAGCGCTCACAAGGTAATTCTCACTCGTTTGTCCTGAACTGCCAAAGAAAAGTAATTCCGAGTCCCACAGGGTGTGCCAACCTGAAAAACGTGGAAACATCCCAAACAGCCAGCTTCTTGGTCCACTGTTCCTCCGTGCCAGCGAAGGCCTCTGATGAACACGAGGCGTATCTCCAAACCAATACATCCTAACGAGAGAATAAAATTAATATCCCTGTCCACGCTGGTTTATTTCAGGTACAGACGAGGCTTTAGGCACAGGAGCTATTGGCAATTTTTACATACACCACACACCAACTTTCCCCAGCTCTCCACCGCAGGGAGCACGGTATGACATCTGGCCCGGACACCTCATACTTACCCTCCGCTAAATTTTTGCCAGAAAAGCATAAAGTCATAGCTGTGCTACAAATCAGGAACCAGACGGCCTCATTGGCAGTGAAATCACTGCATTTCTCATAAGGTGTTGCTCCAGCTTAGCAAGGCAGGGCCTCTCCGCTGGTCAGCCAGAGGCATTCACGCAACACCGATGCCAATATTCTCATTAAGGGAGGCTAACGAGAAGGCGTCGATACCTAACACTCTTCGCGCACTAATGATTGCCAGGATTCTGCGCCTTGAAGTCATGTGTGACCTAGAAGAGACCAGCACCAGGTGCTTTTTATTACCTTTTGCAACACAACAAAAGAAATCACGCCCAATAAGGAAGCCTTTTCCTTCTTCCTGGTGGTGAGCGAGCACGACTTTGAGGAATCGAGTAATAAACCAGCAGCATCTCGTGGGAGCAAGTTCACACATTAAAAAAAAAAATAGTTCAAGGGGACCCTGATCTTCACCAAGACAATTTAGGACGTTGCAACACTCCCTCTGACGTTAGCCCGTTGCCTTTGCCTGAGCAAAATTCGGAGTAATATACTATCGCACGTAGGGCTGTTCGCTTGTAGGGAAAGGGGCCCCACAGTTTTACTCCCTGGAGGCAACCGTTCTCCCCACCCCTTTTGTGTGTATTTTTTTTTTTTTTTAATGTGCCACACATCAGCACAATGCTGACAACTGCATTGTATGCTTTCTGCCTATGCAGCAGTTCAAGAGCACACAACTCTGGAAGGTTTTTTGAAAGGAGAAAGGGGGAGGGAGCTGCCCTTTGCTACACCGTTTTAATTGCACGGCTTGGTCTTCTATGTGACCACAGGGAAGGGAAAAAACCATGAAAGTTTAAAAATGGCATAATTTTTAACAACTGAAAGGGTCAAACTCAGTCTTCTCACAAGATACGGCGGAGCTTAGAGTAAAAGCTACCGCAGGCAAGAAAAAAATATAAATCACCGACGTTTCTTCTCTGGCGTTGGAAATGACCCCAGAAGACATCTCATCTGTCCTTGGTTACGGTTCTTACGGTCCCTACGGTTCCACACCTGCCGTTGCAGAGATACCAGCACTGAAAAAGGAAAATGGAGGGAAGGGTATGAAAAGCTGGACTGTCAGTTTTTCCACCTGCCAGCAGCAGCTCGACGGAGCCTCGGTGGCACGACTCCAAAGAGCAGCGACCAGAACACATTACCAGCCTTCACAAATAAAGCTAATAGTTAATATCTCACACGCACATGCGTTATACAGATAGGACTGGCAAACACAGCTTCCTTAAAAAATAAGGATGACTAATCCACAGCAGTTTGGTTTTTGTTTTTTTTTTTTTAAAGACCACAAGGCAGAGTTTTTTCCAGAAGCACCAGCCTTTGCTTTTGTGAGATTCTAAGCAGTGGGAAGGGGAAGCCCTGGGACCTACTCATGCCATCCAGACAGGAGGAACCACAGAAACATTGTGGGTTTCTGTGGCCCATGTACAACACACTTACACAACCAGAGCACTGTGCCTCACGCTCCTCGGCGAGGCCAGATCCGACTGCCCAGACGGCTCTGAGATTGCTGCATGTTTACAATAGTTACAAAGAAGGTATCTGCTGTGGAGAAGGGTTACACAAACAAACCTGTATTTCCCCGGGAAGGAAAAAAAGGCAAAAAGGAAAAAAAAATAAGGCATAAGACAGCTTTCACCCATAATACTGCAACATCCCCCTCCGCTACCCTGGGTCAGGGAAGGGATGCGCTGGAAAAAAGGCATCATGCGGGGTTCTGTAATCGAAGCGGAGCATCTCCATTAGCTCGGTGGGCCCAGTCCCCCAAGCAAGGTCACTCTGGCTCGCAGGCAGACACATTAGCGCTAGCAGCCGGCTTTAATGCAAAGCTGTGGTCAAACCACAGCGGAACCAGCGCTAAAGGGAGTCACTTGGGGACTACAAAAAGGTAATGAATTAAAAAAATATATATAAAAAAAAAAATCTATAAGCAGATGTTTACTGACAAGCAGGCAAGTCCACAGCTTTGCTCTGGCAAGCTGCGTGGTTGTCTGCACAGAGCAGACAGAGAAATAACAGCCCAGTTCCCAGGACACAGCAAAATACCCTGCATCTACAGAGCACGCTGAACAGATTTAGGTTACCGCTTTTAGCCAGCCCCATTTACCAACCTCCCCCCTCCCAGCTTTGCAGCCCTAAAACCCACCAAATTTGTCATCTTTTTAAGCACTCAGAAATGCAGATTTGCCACCGATGTGATTTTTGGTGGTGGCACCATTAAAATACTTACCCACCTCACAGCCAAGGGCTGTGAAATCTTAAATTTGTGAGTGTTTGCAAATGATTTTGAAAGCCTTCCAAGGAAGGTGCTGAAGGATTGTAAATCCTTCCCATTATTAATAAAACGGAGCTATTGTTCCAGCTCTAATCAAGACTTGTCTCCAGCTGGGCAATTTTAAAACGCAATTCAAAACACACGCACAAAAAAAAAAAAAAAAAAGATCATGAGGAAGCTTCAACCCACAGGCTAACAAGGGAAAAAAAAAAAAACCCAAACCACTGAGAGAGCAAGCTGTTCTTTAAAGGAAAGGGAGAAAGAAAATAAAAAATAAGAACCCCGCTAGTTAAAATTAATTCCAAGCAGGAGCATGTCGGGGCAGGGGGGGGAAGCCTCCCTCCCACCGCCTGGGAAAGGTCACTTCTGCCATCGCTACCCTCGCTACGCCAGATCAAGGCTGCGGCAGTGCGTGCGAGCGAGCAACCCCATTGCTGTGAGCCCAGCCTCATCCATCTCCATCAGGAGACATCTCTGCTTTTAATTTATTTAGCAAAGGGGGAGGAAAAAAAAAAAGATTTTTAAAAAAAAAGAAAACCCAAATCCTTGCAAACACTTCCCAGCACCCTTTTCAAGGATGGGGAAATCTAGCAAGGGGGAGAGGCTTGGAAAGAGGCTGCTAGCTGGGGAGGGAAGGTAGGGAGAGGTGGTTGCATCCTCTGCATCCTCATCCTCCTCATCCTCCCCCAGCGGCAGGGACCACGCCTGCCCGGCGCTGCGGCAAAGGCTCCGCAGTGGGTGCTCCCCTCCCCCGTAGAAACTTCTGGAATAAGCAGCCAAGCTGGGGAGAGAAACCTTCATACCCGCAGAAGGAAAGAAAAAAAAAAAAAAAAAGAAAAGATAGAGCAAGTGATAGAGCACATAATAAAAGGGAGAGGATTGCACAAGGATGGGGTGCGGCAGGGGGAAAAAAATAGCTAGCTATAAAAAAAAAAATTAAGTCCACGAGCGGCTTTGGCAGCCCAGGCTCGGCGGGGTTTTGCAGCCTGCTTGGCTTTAAATAAAACGCCCCAACACAAAGCACAAAAAAAAAAAATGGTGGTGTTTGGAGCGCTAGATGGTGGGATAAAGGAGCTGATCCCTCCTCCCGGATCTACAGCAAAGCCCTGCCATTTCAGTTGAACTAATTTGTCCTCTCTTTTTGTTGCAATGTATTGTCTGATCCGGACTATTTGATTGCATTTGCAGCTTCAGTTGCTGGGGTTTGTTTTTGTGTGCCTTTTTTTTTTTTCTTTTTGGTTCTCTTTTATTGTTGTTTTTCTGGGTGTATTTTTTTCCTCTTTTCATTAAAAAAAAAATCCTCCCCAAACCTCCCAAGGAAAATCTGCATCTCTGTGGAACAAATAAAACATTCAGGCACAAACTTCCACCATGGACTGTAAAAAAGAGATGGGTTGCTTTTTGTTCTTTTTCTTTTTTTTTTGATGGCATTTTTTTTTTCTCCTGCTTTTAGGATTTATTGTAGTAGAAAGCCAATGGAGGAAAACAAAGGTAATATATATATATAAAATCAAACATATATATGGGCCAAAATTACAGTGATTATATATAATTAAATCATAGTGGTTGAGGTGTGGGGGTTTATTTTATATTCTGTAATCAGTCCCTGGAAAAAGGAGAGAGATATATATAAATATGCGGTAAATATATAGGAATATTTCTATATACGTAGAAATAAAAGAGCATCTGTATGGGCCTAAATCTGTAATTCCAGGAAAAAACAGTAGTATTTTAGGCATGTGGTTTTTAACAAAGAAGGGGCAATGTTACAACGTAGCCTGTAACAACACTGTGCTACAGAAAAAAGGTAATGCAACATTAAAAAACGTATTTAAAAAAAAAAAGCATACGTGGTACCTTGGCTGCAGCCTCCAACAACGAGCGTTTGGATGTTACGGGGTATTTTTTTTTTTATGGTATTACCACATCTGATCACACCAAGTACATGCTTTTAATTAACCGAATGGCGGTCGGGTTGTCGTGGGGAGCAAGGCAAGCGGCGACGGCTTCTTCCCCGCGCCACTCCGGCTCTGAAGATAAATCAATCCTCGGGTGCTTTGGGGTTGTTTTATTATTTTTTTTTAAGCGCGTTTGGGTATTTTCCATACCGTGAGGAGAGCGGGAGGTGGTAGCTTCAACCCCTGCAAAGGAGAAAAGCGGTGGAAAAGAAAGAATTAGGCATAAAACTACCCACCTTGGGGCGCGTGTGGTGATGATGAGGGGGGACGTGTGGAAAGAGCAATTCTGGGCCAAAAATCTTCACGCTATGAGGAAAAAAAACCCACATTTCAGGGGTCGGTGCCGGCGAGCTGCGCCGTGAGGGTAACGAGGGGACGATGGTGCCGGGGGGGGGGCGTGAAGCAGCGATGGTGCCTGGGGGGGGATCTGAGGCGGCGGGGGGGAAGCCGAGGCCTCCGCCATCCCCGTGGCCGAGTGGAAATGCGCATTTCTGGGCATTTTCGCATCCCTCTGCAAAGACGGCGGGGAGAAAAGGGCGGGGGGGGGGGGGGGGGGGGAGAAGGTCAGGTTTCACCCGCAGCGCTTTCACTACCCGCCTGAAGGGGATACGCACACGAAGAGGACCCCCTCCACCATGCTCCTGGCACGGCTGAAGCCCACACTCGCCGCCCCGGCCCCCGCAGCCGCGCATCGTCCGTCCTTCCCCCAGCTGCCCGCCCGGCGCCATTTTGTCGCCTCGGCGCCGCTCGCCGTGGCCCCGCCAGGCGGCCATTTTGTGAAGCGAGCGGCGGGGGGCAGCTCCCGCAGTACCGCGGGCGAGGCGGCGCTGTGGAGCCGGAGGCGGCGGGGCCGGGCCGTGAGGGGCAGCCCTCGGCCTCCTCCTCCCCCTTTTGTCAGGCGAATACCCTCCCTTTTCTTGCTTCTTTCTCTTTTTCGGCAGAAAAACGTGGTCCCCTTAACACGTCGGGTGGAAGCCGATCGCCTCAGCAAGATTCAGCCTCGGACGAAGCAGTCCGATTAAAAGAGATCAAAATACATTCTTCCAGCTGGTTTGTGAGGGGAAGTCTAGCCACACGGAGAATTGAGAGATATATTTATTTTTAGGAGCTATTCCCTCCTCCTCCTCTTCCCTCCAGCTTTTTTCCCAGTGATAAATCACCGAGGTCAATAAGCCACCTTGACAAATGGGCTAACCTCTGCGAGAAATACCTCTTTTTTTTTCATAAAACCCCTCACCGATGAGCTCTAACGGACACTCCAGCAAAATAAAGATGTAAGCTGCTTGAAGCCAGGTCTGAGCAAAATTGTTTCTTTTCAGGAAACAGGGCTGCGGGATGCTGTAATAGCTGCTGATACGATGAAGGAAAGCTGGGATATAAGATGTCAAAGCCCTGCTTGCAGGCATGTGCCATGCATCTGTTTTCAGAAATAGGGTGGTTTGTTTGGGGTTTTTTGCCTTTTTTTTTTTTTTTTTTAAATAACCCAGTGTCTCACTTGCAGCCTGGTAAACACGCTTGCGTAACCAGCTGCATCGATTTCACCTCGCGTTATCGAAAACAGGGCATGCTTTAAAAATAAATGGTGGTGCTGGGTGTTTCAGTTTTGTGGGGAAAATCAGAAAAAAAGAATATTGCTTTTTTTTTTTTTATATATCCCACCTCTGCTGCATAATGAAGCTGGAGAAATTCAGGGCTTGGGCTGCTCCCAGAGTGATCCCTGCTGGTTTTCCCTTAGCCAGCAGGATGAGACCACTTTTTGTTTAAGAAATGTTAGGTTTTTAGGTTGTCTTGAAGACGGGAAAGTGCAGAAAACAGGTCCGAACGCTCTGCAGGGAAGGACAATGCTGCAGCAAGCCGGCTGGGATATGGTTGCAATTAACCCGGGTCAACCAAAGGAAAAAACCATAATTTTTCCTCCAGCTCTCTCCATCCCATTTAAAAAAACCAACAAAACAGAAAACCAAACCAAACAACAAACATTGTCAACACGAAGCACCCAACCCTCCTCCCAGCACCTTTGCCAGCCAGCAAAGCCCCAGCGGCTGCTTCGGCCTCAGTTTCCCCTCCTGCAGCGTTTCCCTCCGCGCAGCCGGCTCCTTCCTGGCACCTTGAAGGTGGTGATGGCAGAGCGAAGGCACGCAAGGAATCCAGCTCATCTCTCCCTCTCTGCTTTTTGCATTTCTCATGGCTGACCGGGGGGATGCCCAGGAAAGGCACTTTCCAGCCCATTTCCCTTTACAGGCTTCCTTTCCTCACGCCGCGCCAAAATCTTCGGCTTGCAAACAAAACCTGCACAAAGGCCTTATTTGTTACAAAGCAACACTTTGACCACTGATTTAAAAATACTACGTCCGTGCCTGTCAGCTCCTCCTTTAATTTAAAAGCTCTTTTTAAAACAACGGGCTGGCCCTTGAGTTGCAAGAAAGATAACCTTTGGGTTTTTTTATAGGATACACCATCATATTCCTGGGAGCAAATTGGGCTCGCAGCTGGGTATGGTATCGGAAGCCTTCGCTGGGAAAGCCCGGGGAAATTTTATCCCTGGGCCGCACCCAGCCTGAAGTGAAGAAATATTTGCATTTGCTTCTCCTTGGAGGGCAGCCAGGTCCCGTCCCCCCCTCCCCGCCTTTCCTCGGCTTGCCAAGAGGGATTGCAAGAAAAGACGGGCTTATTGCAGCAGCAGAGGGAAGGGCAGGGCCTGTCCGGTGCGATTCGGGGGCGTAGGATCCTCTTTGCCCTTTTGCACTGCCGCTGGAAGGAGACAAGCGAGACCTCAAGGGCATTTTATACCTGGGTGGTCTTGGGGGGCTCTGCAAGGCTTTGGGGGTCTCCCAGCGCAGAGCAGGAGCTTCACGTTACTCCGTGCGTGATATGTATTTGTTTTATTTTTTGCTAGCAAACCTGGGTGCTTGCAAAAGCGCTTGCAATGGGGCAAGGAGCCCAAGGACGGGCTGAGCCGTGGCAGCCGATGTAGGCTTGCTTGGCAGCAGAATGGGACCCAGCTCCCGCAGCCCCACCCCTGCGAAATCTCCTCTACACGGCTCGGCCAGCGCTGGAAATTCCTCGAGATCCTCCCGGTGGAAAATGCAGGGCCGTGCTTTTCAGGCTTAGCAACACTTCCCATGCCTCGGCTTGTAATGCTTCTTCCCTTACCCGAGAAGAAAATGGCTTAAATCAGTCTTTTATCGTCTTACCTGCATGTCCATCCATCCCTGTCCCTTGTCATCCTCCGCTCCCGGAAAAATATGCCGAATCTGACCACTTCTGTGTCCCTTCACCGGGCCACCAAACTCTCCAGCTACATCTTGCCCTTCTCCTTGCCCTTCAGCATCTTTAGGCTTCATGTCGATAAAAACCTTTCCCTGCCTGCCTCCGGCCAAAAATTACCACAGTCCCGGTGCTAACAGCCCATCCTGGCTTGCTCTGCAGGGGAGATACCCGACCCCTTCCCACCATTAGCTCTGCGGTGGGGTAGCGTAGCTTGCTGAGCACCCAAGGGTGCTGAGCAGGGGGTTTAAGCCACTATGCAGCATGATAACGCATCCAAAACGCTGCTCAGCATCAGCATTTCCATCCTCCCTGAAAACCTCGCTTGGAAAAATACCCATACTGCCAAAAAACGGGCAACCCTTTGCTCTCCGGGGCTTCCCTTCCCTGCTCCCTTTGGCCACCGCCAAGTCTGCCCACGTCTTTTTACTTTTTTAGCATCATTTTGGTGCCTGGTTTTCCCCACAGGGCGAGAGGCTTTGGAAAGCAAGAGCGGACTTTGAGCACGGGACTTCCCCACAGTGGGACACAGGATCCCCACCCAGCCGGACCCAAAGCCACCTACTTATGAGACCAGGACAGACTACAACTTTACATTAACATCCTATTTATAAATAAGTTTATAGCAAGTTATGACCGGATTGATGAGCCATAGACGCACATTAACGAACGTTGAGTAATAGGCTTTGTAGATGGGGAGAGTCCGCAGGAAATAGTTGCGGGGTTGGTGTGATTAATCAATCAGCCCACCGGACTCCAGTGCATACATTAACCCCTTCATTCATAAATACAGCATGCACCGAGAGACATTATACAACGTGACCTAGAACTGTGTTGCTGCTGGTTTGGTGGTTGTTTCTTTTTTTGCTAGCAGCTCCCTTTTTTTCCATCAGGAAAGCATTACACATAGTCTCAGATGCTCTTGCTATTTTCTGCTCTCGATTTGTGGCTTTTTAAGCACTTTCGGTTAAAAAGAAAACCCCTCTTTCTCCGGCTGGTTTGCAACACCCTCACAAACAAAACCGCTAAGCACCGGTGGCATCAGTTGCACAGATGTCGGACGCGCAGAGAAATGGTCTAATTTCTGCCAGTTTGAGGCTTGGATGGAGAGAAGGTCAAAAAGCTTCTGACAACAGAGCAATATTATCTTGGATAATGTGCAAGAACGGGGCTGTCGGTCTTTCCAGGCGTCTCGGCGCTGTCAGATATAGGAGAGACAGCGTTTAGCTGGAGTTTTTCTGCCTGATGGGGGAATTTGTGCTCCGGCTGCCCTCTGCCGGCTCCGGGACTTGGTTGAGATGGAGCCCAGACAGCGCAGGCTGTCCACAAAAAAAACCCCAAACCAACCCACCACCAAACACCCTTTCATCAACACCACAGCACATTGCAAAATCCCGAATCCCACCCCAAAAAACGACCCTCCGCTCTCCCCCGGTCGACAGTGGCATCTACCAAATCGCTGCACCCCAAAATCAGCCACGTTACCGCCCTGAGCGACCCAACTCTTGCCACGCCTGTAAAATCTAAAAAGTGGCTTTTTTTATTATTTTTAAACTTGCGTTTTATGGGCTTGGAATGCAGGGCGGATAAAAGAAACGAGGGTTTTTAAACTTGGGGTTTTATTTAACTGCAATTAACTAAATCAGTGCCCGCTCTCTGCATCACCGCAGAGAGAAATGTTTAAGTGAAACCCCAAAGAAGCTCAAGAAGAAAGAAAAAACACCCAAGGAAACCAAACCGGCCTTGGAAAAGGAGTTTAAAAAAAGAAATAAGTGAACAAAACCTCAGCTCCTCCACCACCGCTGCTCTGCCAGGGCTTTTTACGCTCATAACGAGCACAGAGCCATGCCAGGACACTGTATCTGCGCTTCTCCGCCTGGCCAGCCCAGCGGGTCGGAGTCCTGGGTACATCTCGGTGACGAAAACTCCAGTCCTGCAGCTATTTGGGGGTGCAGCGGGCACCCGGGGCCGGCCGCAGGGTGCAGTCCGGTGATTGCACCCCCTTTTTGGTGTCCAGCGCTGGAAGACGGAGGTTGAGCCCCAGCGTTTTAGCAGGACGACTCGTTTCGCTGGCGGACATGGCAGGACTTGCAGAAGAGGTGGTTGTCCAGAGGGTAGCACCCATTCTCTGTCGGCTCCGGTGACAGGGGCGTCCCGCAGCTCTGGGGGCGAGAGGGAAAAGGGAGGCCACGTTTTAGGGGTCCCCATGCTGCGTTGCATCCCATCTTTCCTGCAAAACCCACCAGCACCCGGAAAAAGCAATAAACTACATCAAAAGCCTGAAAAGCTGAAGCTCTCCTAGCCGAACGCAACATCTTTTTCACCCAGTTTATTTATTTTTCCCCCTCCCTGTCACTTGGAAGATAAACTGGTGGCTAAAAACCAACTCCAGGCGCCGTGAGCCCCGTGGCTGTGCTTAGCAAAGGCTCAGTGCCAAACCCCTCGGCTTTTGGGGGCCCGTCAGGGCTGTACCTCGCAGCGGTAGCAGCTCTCATGGAAACTGCGTCCCAGGCACTCGATCTTGTAGGTGTCTTTGTCCTCACGGGGGATGATGGGGTGCTCGCAGGCGCTGCAAACCGTGGCGTATTTCCTGATGGGAGCAAACCGGGGCGGCATGAGCCCTGTGGGGTGACAGGGATGAGCCAGACCCCCCCAACGTGGGGGATGCTCCCCTGTTTCCGTGCTCCCCAACCTGTAGAAGTCGGCCACGCAGTACACCTCATTGTGTTCATCCACGGCGAAGCTCTCGGCACCGATGGCCCGGCCGCAGGCGGCACAGGAGAAGCAGCCGGGGTGGTAGCCCTTGCCCAGGGCACGGACGATGCGCTCTGTGATCAGCCCCTGGCACTTGGCGCATTTCTCCAGCGTGGCCTGGGGTTTGGGGGGCACACGCTATGAGATGCCAGCTCCCCCTCCAAGGGACTGCATCTCCTGCCACCCCCCCCGAGGGTGCTGGTTGTCCCCGAGGGAGGATGGGTACCTGGTAGCAGGCGTCGCACGTGGGGCGCCCGTCTTTTTGGTAGTAGCGCTGACCGGCCAGGAGCCGGTGGCACGTCCGGCAGGTGAAGCAGTCAGCATGGTACTGCTTCCGCATCGCCTCCACTGTCGGCTCCCGCGGCCCCACTGCTTTGTGGCAAAAGGCGCAGATGTCTGTGGAAAGAAGGGAGAGGGGTTCGGTGCTGCGTGCCTCAGTTTCCCCAGCTGGGGACGAGCCTGCACTGTGCAGCTGCACTTACCTCTGGAGCCATCCCTCTCTGGGTGCCCATTTGCATCCTGCCACCGTGGCTTGCCTGCTTGCTCCTGGCAAAATTTGGGTGGCCTCAATTCGGCAGGGAAGGCGGAAGGGGCCTGGTGAGCAGGGGAAGGAGAAGGCATGTTACGTTTATGCTCTTGCAGGTGGGGAAACTGAGGCACTGGGGTGATTGCACCCCATTGTCCTCACCTGGAGGGCAGCGGGTGCTGCCAGATCCAGTTGCTGCAGCGCTGGACCCAGCGCCTCCGCAGACAAGGGCTGGGGCGCTTCGGAGAGGACAAGGACTGGCGGGGACAAAGGCACTGGGTTCCCTGGGCGGATTTCTGTGGCGAAAGCCGGACACGGTGGGTTTAGGGGGGGCAATAATGTCCAATAACACCCTGTCACAATAACGCCCCGACAGCTTTGCAGCAGCGCTCATCGACCTGCCCCAAAAGCAAACGCCGTCCCAGCCAGAGGGGACAAACAGCGCTGATAAGCGCCCAGCAACGGAGAGCAAACACAGCCCTTCCCCGGCAGCCGGATCCATCCCGGGGTGGGTGCAGGGATTTGGGGAATAACCCCCCCAAAAAAACCCACATCCCCTCCTGCCTGCACAGGCATCCTTTAGCAAAGCATCTCCGCAGCATCCTCAGCACCATCACCATCCTCCTGGCACCACGTGCAGCCCCCCCACGGACACCTCTCACCTCCATTGGGCAACACGGGGGGCTGCAGCGGTGGGGTCCGGGGACGACGGGTGCCGGGGACCTCAGCACCATCCGGCTGCAGCTCCCTTTGGGTTTGCTCCTTGGTGGCCGCCTCCCTCCGCGGTGGCACCAGGGTGATGAAGACTGATGAAGCGATCCTCTTCTCCGCTTTCCCCGGCAGCATCGCTGAAGCCGCAGAAGGGACAGACCTGGGTTTGATTTTGGGGAAAATAAAAGGGAGCGAAAAATGCGGGTGCACAGGCAGCTCCCGCAGCCGTGCTGCCCTTCGGCCTCAACCCGCCTTCCTCCCGGAAAGGGAGAAGGAATGAGCGTCCCCATCCCACGTCATGGCAATAAATGGTCTTGCGCCTGGGAGGACACAGGGTAAAGGGTCCCAGCAAAGCAGCAGCTGAAATCACCCATTTTCGTGCCTCTGAGGCCAAACCCAGCCCTCTTGTAAGCATTTTAGCCCCCTTTATTTTCTGTTATTGCCCCCACCTGGGATTAAATCCCTGTGGGCAGCAGGAAAACCCACCTTTCCTTTTAAAAATGGGATTGCAACAGGATCTGCTTTTGCAAACCCTTTTTTTTTGAGTGTTTCTAGTTCCCGTTCCCTCCCCACTTACCCCCATTTCCCTGCTAATCTCTCCCAGCTCGGGGCACCCCCCCTTTATTTTTGCAGATGGGGAAACCGAGGTACGATGCCGTGAATAGCTGCGTCCCCGTCACCGAAACGGCCCCTGAGCATCGCCCAGCGACGGAGGCAGGATGCGCCCGACCCCGATAAACCCTGCTCGGGAAGGAAAAGGGCTGTTTATTCAGCTTCCCAACGGGAAAAGCAGCTGGAGTGAAGCTTCCCCTTCCAAATGGGATGGTTGGGAGGGGGGAGGAACCCCAAGGCTTTAGCCAGGGCGCTGCACCGGTGAAGCAGGATTCATCCCCAAAATGAATTGGTGGCCTGAAAAATACCTGTGTGATGAGTTGCCCGGTCTCATGCCCCGGCACGAGGCAGTTTCACTGCCCCAAAATCCCACTCACAGACATCAGTGCATCCTTTTGGGGGGCAGCCGGTCCCCCCGTGGCAGGGGAAAAGCTTCGGGATGTGCACGCCGGTGACTTCAGCCTCTGACTCAAGTAGGGGAAGGGATTAAAAAGGAAAAATCCCCGGGCAGCTTCGCTCCCTCCTTCCCTCCCTCCCCGCCGGCGAAACCCCAAACGGGCTCCGGCGCTGCCAGCCTTTGCCCGGCCGCTCAAATCCTCGCCCGCGGGAGCCACCGCTTTTCCTCCTCCCCAGCTGAGCTGCAGAAAATAGGGGGGAAAACAAAAGTAATAATCATAAAAAAACAACCCGAAAAAGAAAAAAAAAAAATCTCCGGGGCTAATGGGAACCATGTGCTCGTCGCATTCCTCTTTGTGCTGGGGCTGACGGGATCCCGGCGGCCCCATGGCGGCACCCCCCGGATCCCCCCCAGCCGGGGGCCATCGGGGTGGTCAAGGCTTGAGGAGTGCATTAACGGGGTTCACCCTCCCCCCTTTTTTCTTTTTATGGGGTCCCCCCCACGTAGCTCTGTCCTGTTTCGGGATGGCCGAGGCCACATTGGGCAGGGCTCCCCCCTGTTTGCTGCAAGCATTACCCCCCAAAATCTCCTGGGGTGGGAGCCCAGGTGGGACCAACGGGGACAGGGCCACTTACGGGGCACCCTCCACACCCCCCAAAATTGGGATGGGACATGGCCCTCCTACAGCCGTCCCCCAACTCCATCCCCTGCCCTGGGGACCCCTTGGAGGGCGCTTTGAGGATGCCCAAGGGAGAAGGGACAGCGTGGGGGACACACAGCCCTTGGTGTCCCCTTGTCCCTTCCCCAAGTGGCCCAGCCGTCCCCTTGTCCCTTACCAGGGGGGTGGCCTTGCAGCCCCCCCCCCCCCCCCAATCCCCTGTCCCCCACCGGGTAGCCCCGCAACCCTCTGTACCCCACCCGGGGGTGCCCTGTCCCCTAAGTGGCGATGGCCCCGCCGTGTCCCTGCAACTTGAGAGCCCCCCCTCCCCTACCTGGGGATGTCCCCAATCCCATACCTGGGGGTGTCCCCTGTCCCCTACCTAGGTGTGGCTCTTGGTCCCCTTGTCCCGTCCCAGGACAGCTCTGCGGTCTTTACCCCATTACTCGGGGGGGGGTCCCGTGTCCCATCTTAGGGTGACCCCTGTCCCCTACCTGGGGGTGTCCCCACTCCCATACCTGGGGGTGTCCCCTACCTGCGGGTGGCCCCTGTCCCCTACCTGGCGGGGTCCTACCTTGGGGGGGGGGGGGGGGGGTGTCCCCTACCCGGGGGGGCTGTCGCCTGCCCGGGGGTGGCCCTGCAGCCCCGCCTGCCCCTCGGGGGGGTGGCCCTGTCCCCTACCTGGGGAGCCGGTGCGGGTCCCTCCGTGCGCTCCGCGGGCGCGCCCTGCCCGGCACGGCGGGGGCAGCGGGGAGGCAGAGCCGCCCGGCATCACCGCCCCTTCCTCCCTCCCTCCTCCTCCTCCTCCTCCTCCTCCCTTCCTCCTCCCCCCTGCCTGCCCCACGGCTCCGGGCGGGGCGGGGGGGGTGCACATGTCCTTAGGGTGCCCCATGCACCCTGGGGTGCCCCATAGGTCCTTAGGATGCCCTATGCACCCTGGGGTGCCCCGTGAGCCCCTCTGACTGCCTCATGCACCCCGGGGTTCTCCATGGGACCTCAGGGTGCCTTATGGACCCAAGGGTGCCCCTATGTCCTCAGGGTGCCCCCTGAGCCCTCTGGCTGCCCCACGGCCCCTCGGGTGCCCCTATGTGCTCTGGGATGACCCATGCCTCCCCCCCAGGTTGTCCTATGGACCCCCCGATAGCCCCAGGCACCCACAGGGTGCCCCATGTCCCCAGGGTGCCCCGTACAGCCCTGGATGCCCCAACACCCCTAGGTTGTCCCAGGTACCACCCCATACACCCCCAGGATGCCCATGTGCCCCTATACAGCCCCAGGTGGCCCCCTAAGCCCCCATACAGCCCCAGGATGCCCCGTACTGCCCCATACAGCCCCAGGATGCCCCGTACTGCCCCAGCCCCTCTCCTGTTCCCTGCCTTGGGGCCAGGGAGGGGGGTCCTGCCCAGGGAAGCAGCCGCTGCTGGGGCCTCCCTCCCTCTCCAAATCCTGCACCCCAACTGCGCAGGGTCTGGTGCCCCACAGCACGGCACAACCGGCTGCAAGCCGGGTGGGGAAACTGAGGCACGGGGGCACCTCTCAGCTGGAGGGTCACCCCCTCTGTGCCTCAGTTTCCCTTACCAGGGAGAAACCGCATCGCCCACCTCCTTCAAAAAGCTGCACCGCAGCCGTTCCCAAGCCCCTCTCCAGCACGATGGAATCCCAGCTTGCTCTGCCCACAGATTTTGCTGGAAAAAACTTTATTTTCTGGGATTTATAAGCCCCCTGATGCCCTTGCACTGCAACGGTGCGGCCCTGCAGCCACTGAGGACGGGGACATCCATCAGCATCCTGCGTCCCCGGCGGGACCAGGGAGCAAAACCCCAGCACTGCCACAGCCTCGCGGGGTCCCCCAAAAACCCGGGGCCGCGTGAGCCTCCCCGCAGCCTCCCACACTGTGGGATGGGGTCAAGCACCTTCCAGGAGCCCTTTTTTGCTTCGTCCCCATGGGGTATCTGCAACAGGGAGGATTTGAGGGGTGCTCGTGTTTCGGGGAGCCGGGCGAAGCCACCCTGAGTTTCTGATGCCGGTTACATCCCGCGGCTTATCAGGACGTCTCCTCCGATCCCAATCCTGATCCCAACCGCCTATCCAGCCGAGGCTGCTGGGTGAAATCCTACGGGAGATGGAAGAAGAGAAGCAGAAAGGCCCCTCACCGTGGCCTCAGCGCTGCTGCCAGCCCCTCACCCCGGCATCGTGGCAGGGAGGTGACCCCCATCTCACCTGCCGCCAGCATGCCTCCAGCATGACGCCAGCGCGGAGCAGGCACCAGAGCTCTCCCAACAGCGAGACGAGGACGTGGAGGACATCGCTCCAACGGCCGACGGTGAGGAGGAGGATGAAGAGGCCGCCCATCCGTACCACCACCGTCTGGTAAACCGCCCGCCCGCCGGCGCTCTGCCGCGGCTCCTCTGTAAGGACGCGGTGTTGGGGTGGCCACCACCACGGTGGGTGTCCTATCCCCTCCCCAGCCCCACGACCGGGGAGCACCGTGCATTTCGGGGATGCTACAGGGTGGCTTTGCATATACTCCCAGGATGCCCCGTGTGTCCCCGGGATGCTCCCTGTGCCCCTATACAGCCCCAGGATGTCCCATACAGTTCCATGCACCCCCAGAATACCCCATGTGCCCCTATGCACCCCAAGGTGGCCCCGTATGCCCCCAGGGTGCTCCCTGTGCCCCTATACAGCCTCAGGATGTCCCATACAGTTCCATGCACCCCCAGAATACCCCATGTGCCCCTATGCACCCCAAGGTGGCCCCGTGTGTCCCCGGGATGCTCCCTGTGCCCCTATACAGCCTCAGGATGTCCCATACAGTTCCATGCACCCCCAGAATACCCCATGTGCCCCTATGCACCCCAAGGTGGCCCCGTGTGTCCCCAGGGTGCTCCCTGTGCCCCTATACAGCCCCAGGATGTCCCATACAGTTCCATACAGCCCCAGGCTGCCCACTATGCTCCCATAAAGCCCCAGGATGTCCCATACAGTTCTATATACACGCAGGATAGTCCTGTGCATACTGCCCCAGGATGCTCCATACTGCCCCATATACTCCCAGGACGCCCCATACAGCTCCATACAGCCCCAGGATGCCCACTATGCCCCCATACAGCCCCAGGATGCCCACTATGCCCCCATACAGCCCCAGGATGCCCTATACTGCCCCATATACCCCCTATGCAGCCCCAGGTGGTCCCCTGTGCCCCCGTAGACCCCCAGGATGTCCCATACTGGGACATACCCCCCTCACCCCAAAAAAAACCCATAACTGGGTGGGTCGGTCCCCTTTTCACCTTGCATGTAGATGACCAGCAGCGTGTAGCAGATGGTGAGCGGTGTCCAGAAGCGGACGGCCTCCGCCGTGGAGAGGAAATCCCGGTTGATGAGCGCCACGGCAGTCAGGTCAGCCACGGCGAAGGTGATGGCCAAAGCATTCCGGAGCAGCTGGGGGATGCCATGACCGGCGGCGAGGAGGAGGATGCAGACGCCGCAGTAACGCGCTCGGCTGTGCAGCTCGTAGAGGGTGCAGACGTGACGAGCCAGGCGCCGGGCGTAGGCGGCCAGCAGCCCTGCCAGCCCTGCCGCCAGCGCCAGGTTGCAGGTCCCGTGGGGAGCCCCTTCCAGCAAGAAGCTGAGGCCGCAGGACACCCCGCAGCCCAGCGAGTACTGGCACAGCAGGTAGAGCTGGCTGCTGTGGGCGCCCTGCGAGAGCGGGATGGCACCGTCAGCCGCTACGGAGGTTGCAAAGCAGCGAGGGGTTGCACAGCTGCAAAGCGAGGCATGGCTTCCTCCATGCCGCACCCCCATGGGTCTTGCAAGCAGCAAGGGGCTGCACGGTTGCAAAGGCATGCATGCATGCAAAGCGATGCATGGGTTTCTCCAAGCCAGCCATCCTCATCCTCCCTGCAGAGGTTGCGGAGCAGCAGGGGGGATGCATAGGCTCCTCGATGCCACGGCTCTCACATGCCCCACACGTGCTGCAAGCAGCGGGAGGATGCATTATTTTGGGCATGCCACAGCCCTCATGCTCCCTGCAGGTGTTGCAAAGCTGCAAAGGGACGCACAGTTGCGAAGCAACGAATTATTTTCTCCATGCTGCAGCCCCCCGTAACCCCACAGGTGTTGCACACAGCGAGAGGATGCACGGTTGCAAAGCCATGCGTGGTCTTCTCCAAGCCGTCTCCCCTCTCCTCCCCACGGGTGTTGCAAAGCAGGGAGGGAATGCACGGCTGCAAAGTGATGCATGGTTCTCTCCATGCTGCAGCCCCCCCATAACCCCATGGGTGTTGCAAGCAGCAAGGGGATGCATGGTTGTAGAGTGATGCATGGTTTTCTCCATGCTGCAGCCCCTGTAGCCCCCATAGTTGTTGCGAATCTGCAAGGGGATGCATGGTTGCAAAGCATTTCCCTTGTAAATCTGCAAGGGATGCACAACTGCACAGCTCCCTCCGTGCCACCGCCCCACCGTGCCTCAGTTTCCCCCGTCCCATCTCACCTTGCCAAGGGAGAGGACGGTGGAGACGGCGCGCAGGGAGAACTCCAGCACCACCAGCGCAGCCACGCGGGACCCCACCAGTGCCAGCACGCCCGTCAGCACCACCACGTGCAGCGGCTCCAGCACCCACCACTGCGCCCGGATCGCCTCCTTCTCCACCTGCCTCTCCGGGTCACTGGGGACAGCGGGGGGGACGCTGAGCCGGGCGGGATGTCCCCTTCCTCCTCCACCACCCCAAAAAAGGGTGACAGCCCTGGAGACACACCCCCGTGCTTTGCAGCGGGGAGAGGAGGGTGCAGCCCCTGCCCTGCTCAGGCCACCACCAGCACCCATGGGTGCTGAGAGCCACCCCCCCCCAGTGGATCCCAAAAGCAGATCCCAAAAGCGGCTTCCCAAAACAAATCCCCCGGGGGAAAGAAGGGCCAGTGCTTACTTCAGGCACTGGATGTAGAGATAAACCTTCAGGAGGCTGCAGAGCACCGAGACGGCGCAGGCACCCACCAACCCTGTGGGGAAAAGGCAGCAGCGGGTCACCGGTGTCCCCCGGGCTGTCCCCAAGCCGTCCCCATGCCAGTCCCGGGGGCTCTCACCTTGCAGGAGCGCATCCAGCAGCGCCCAGCCCCACGCCAGCCCAGGCAACGCCGGCAGCCAGGACCCCAGAGAAAACATTTTCGGTGGAGAGGAGCCACGGCGTAGCCAGGCCCTGGCTCCAAGGTCCGCGGGGCGGAGGCTGGGAGCGGCCCCCCATGGCTAGTAAATCATTGCCGGGGCAAGCGACAGCAGCTGGAGCTCAGCTCCTCTGGCCGGGGCTCCAGCTGCCCCGTGGAGGGGAAAATTAGGGTGGCGAGAGGATGCAGTGATGGGATGCACATGGTGGGGCTTGGGGACCACCAGCATCTTTAATCCCCCCCGCCCCGCCATCACCGCTATCCTCTCCAGCCCGACGCATGGCGGCGTTTCACGTCCTGGCTTTGCAGGGCATGAACACCCCCCCCCCCCCAATTTGCACCACCCCAAAGACCCCAAAATGACGCCAAAAATAGAAAAACCCCTTTATTAACGGCCGCGGTGGGGCCGGGAGCCCATCCTAGGGGCCGGGGGGCTGCTGGTGCTGCACCATCTTCCTGAGCTCGTCCCAAAAGAAGAGGCTGAGGACGGTGTGGGGGCCGAGGCGGAGGTAGACGGCGCCGATGCCCTTGTACAAGCCCAGCAGCCCCTCTTTGCTGGAGATTTGCAGGATGCAATCCAAAAAACCCCGGTAGAGCTTGCCCTGGGGAGAGAGGAGCCGGCTGCGCACCCCTGCTAATGCAATCCTGGGAAAAGTCGTGTGTCCCCCCCCGAGTCTTTTGCCGAATGGCCTTACCGTGCCGTCGGCGTCCACCGGCTGGTTGTAGAGACGGGTACTGACCACGTCGAAGGGCGTCATCGTCACCGCCACGGCCACACCGCTCACCATGCCCCCCGCCAGCACCGCGGCCCAGCTGCCCTCCCCGAACCACTGCGGGAAGCGCCGGCCGTCAGTTCTTCCCCGACAAAATGGGGAGTGGGGGGAGCTGGCAACGGCAGGATCCGGCACGCGTTCCCCCTCACCTGGCGCTCGCAGACCCAGTCCTTGGCGGAGGCGAAGGTGGCGAGCTGCGCGGCCGAGCCCACTGCCACGCGGGGCACGGCGCCCGTCACCCCTCGCCACAGCCCCGCCACCCCGTGCTGCTTGTAGATGCTCTCGAAAGCCCCGGAGATGCTCTGGGGAAGAGAGGAAATTCGGGAAAAACGGGAACGGTGCATCCCACCCCGGCAAAATTACCCACCCCAGCGTGCAAAACCCCACTGCTCATCGGTGGCACGAAGCCATGGTGGCTCCGGACAGGTGACACCGATGGGTGTCCGGATCCAATGTCACGGCTCCGCGTCCCCGTCACCCCCTCCCCGTCCTCGCGCCGTTATTTATAGCATCTATAGGGGGCCGAGCTGCCAAACAGCGGCTTTAAATACCCACTGGCCAAAATAGCAGCGTCCCCGCCGGGCCCCAGCGTGTGCACGGCCAAGGTGCTACCGAATCGTGTCCCCCCCCCACCACCATTCCCGCTCACCTCGTGGTTGTGCTGGTGGCCCACGGCCACGGCCGCCAGCGTCTGGGCTTGGAGGTGGGTCTTGACCTGGGGGGGGAACAACGCCGGGTGACGAAACCCCCCCAAGCCCCCACTGGGACAGGCTGTGGTTCCCCTCATCTCTTCTTAGCGGTTTTTTTGGGGTGTTTTAAGCCCCTCCGGCAGATGTGGGGTGCCCGGATGTGTTGCCAAGTGGCGTCTCTAGACTTTGAACCCCATTTTTTTTTTTCACTACTCCCACCCCAGGGCAAGGGAACCCTGCAAACGCCCGCTGCACCCCCCCCCCCTTTGAGCACTGCAACCCCCCTTTGAGCTCTGCAACCCCAAAAACCGGAGAGACCCCCTAAAAAGGGGGGAGGGGAAACCACCCCAATTTCCTTATGAGGGAGTTCTCCGCTCGGATTTCCGGGAGGGGGGGATTTGGGGGAGAAAGCGGGGGGAAGAGCGTGCACAAAGCAGCCCCACATTTTTGGGGGGTGAAGCAAAGCGGGGGAGAAGGGACGCACCGAGCCGGCGTTTATAGGATGCAGCCAGCTCCAGGGTGGCCAAATCTTTTTTGGGGGAGTCCCCGAAACACCCCCCCCCCTCCTCCGCCCCCACCCCCCGATGCGAGGGCTTCTGGGGCAGAGCGGCACTCACCAGGTACGCGGGGCTGCCCACGAAGGCTCCCACCGCCCCGGCCACGGCCCCGGCGGCCACGGTACCACCGGGATACCCGGTCCAGCCGGCGTCCTCGGCATGGGAATAGCAATAGAACCGGACGCCGTTCATCAGCCCCTGGTAGAGGAGGCCGGCGGCCAGGCCCTTCTGCAGCCCCCGCAGCCCGTCGGCCCGGCACACGGCCCCCACCGCCCGCAGCACCCCCCGGTAGGGCCGGGGGTAGGTCCCGGGGGGCTGCAACTCGCCCTGCAGCTGCAGTCGCGTCTTGACCACCTCCAGTGGGTTGGTGAGGACGCAGGCCAAGCAACCGGCCGTCGCTCCCAGCACCAAATCGATGGCCGGCGGAACCCCCCCGGTTGGGGAACCCCCTGCGACGCGGGGTCTGTTTTGGGGGGGATAAGGGAATTCATGCAGGGAGGCGGAGGGGGGCCCGGGGAAGGGTGCGAGGGCCCCAGCGCCTGCCGCCATGCGGCACCTGCCTGTGGGGATGGCCCCAGGCTCCACCTTCCCCCCCCACTGCGGGGAAAAAAAAGGGGGGAGCGAGCGCCGCCTCCTGCAAACCAACCCCCCCACCCCAGTCCGAAGCCGCCCCCCAATTTAGGAAGGGATATGGGGCAAAGGTCAGGCCTGGGGGTGCGTCCCCCCCGGCACCAACGCACGCCTGGCAGCCAAATCCCGGCCGGGCGTCCTCGTCTCACGTGACTTGGCGGCGTCCTGGCGCAAATAGGGAAAAAAAGGTTGTCTTCTTCAAAAAAAAAAAAAAAAGGGTGATGAAATTGAAATAAAAGCTGAGGAAAGGCAGTTTCGGGGGGCACACGCAGCCATCTACACCCCCCCCCCCAGCCAGGCAAACCCCAGGGGGGGCCATGAGGACTGGCCAACTCATTGCAGTTGTAGCTGCGGTTCAGGGGGCTGGCGGGGGGGGGGGTGTCATCCCCTTGTCCCCGTGCCAGCCCCTCGCGGTTACCAAAATGCTTTGAAATTGGAGCTTCCCCGGCCAAAAAGCTACGGGGGGGGTGTCACTGTGTGTCCCCCCCACCCCGCCGTGGCTTCCCAATTTTAGGGCTCCATGGTGCCCCCTCTTTGGGACCCGGGTTTACACCGCGGCGCAGCCGTGGCCGAGCCACTTCGGTGATTACTGGGGGTGGGGGGGAACCCCCCAAAATCCTAAAGTCCTCCCCCCCCGCCAATGACTGCCCCATCCCCAATATCCCCGCAAAATCCCCCCCTTTGATCCCAAAAGGCGAGGCAGGGTTAACGGGGAAGGTGGGTGCCGCTGGGGGCTGGCCCTGTGGCTGTTTATTCCTTGTCTAGACTGGGAATATCTCCCAGATCCAGGGATAAACGGGGCCCGGAGCGTGGGGACGGATAATTCATGGTTGAAGCCGTGAACGTGCCCCGCCACAGGGTTAATGCCGCTGGGGTTCAGTGAGGAGCCGGGGTGCACATCCTCCCCCTTCTCTCCAGCCTAAATATCTCCTTCTCCCTGCCCCAAAGCGAAGCTGCGGCTCCAACATCACGGGGGGGGAGGAGGAACGGCAGCCCCCGCCACGGGAATTTCAGCTGGGCCAAAGCTGAGTTACCAACGAATATTTATTTGGGGAGGGGGAAAGGAAGCAGATGTATATACATATACATTCAGTCACGTACATTTCCTCCCAGAAAAAGGCCCCGTGAACGTATATTACATGAGAAGGTCTCCAGATTATTATTATTATTTAAAAGCTGGGGTTGTGCCCCAAAGGGCTTCGCTGTAGAGGGCAAGCGGCAGCAGGTCCTCGCTGGCCTGGGATGCAGCGAGCCGAGAAGATGGGGACGTGCTTGGTGGCAGCCGTGGGACAACGTCCCTTAGGACACCTGAAGAACATCGGACTCAATCTCTTCTCTCCCTCGGCACATGGGGCCAGCGTCCAAACCTCAAACCGGCTTCTGAGATCTCCTAAAACCCCGCTGGGATATTCAGGGCCAAAATTTTTGGCCCCGGTCCTTCTTCCTTAACCTCAAATTTCATCGACAGGCTGGGGAGTGGTTTTGTGATGTCCGGAGGCCCCGGGCGAGATCTCCTGGCGCCAGGAGATGTCGGGAGAATGAGGAGGCGAAGCAGTGCCGTACTCAGTGATTGTATTAGCAAGGAGAAAACATGCACGGTAGCGATTTAGTGTTCCCGTCTCGCCACCTGCGCGCCCCAACCCTGTTCTAAAATGAACAACTCCTCAGTCCCGCTCCCCACCGCGACGGGGGAATGCTCATCCCCAGCCCACCCTGCTCCCCGCCTCTCCCTCGCTACTAGTGGGATATCATTCCGTGAACGGCAAATTATTTTGCCCTGTGGCAGCTGGACGAGGAGGAGGGCGCAGGCTCGCCTGCACGGCTGTACAAGGAAAGCGGCCTCGCTCGGCCTCGCCTCCAGCGCGGTGAAGCGTCCGGTTGCTCCCCAAAACACGCTGGATGTCCCCACCTTGGTGGAAGTGTGGTGGGGATAGGGTGCGGGGCCCACGCCTGCAGGCACGTTCCTGGTGGGGACCGAGCGATGGCAGGAGGGTTTGGGGTGCCAGTTGGCTGCGGGGCAGCCGGATACAGGCCCTGCTCTCCAAAAATGGGTCCCTGTCAGCCGTCCTTCCCCCCCGGGCAGGGTTAACACCAGGGGTCCCGCTCCGCTCGCCCGCGGCAGAGGCTGTCGCTGCGCTGCCAGGCGCTGTCGATGAGGCTCTGAGCGTCTTCGCATTTCTTCTTGACTGCGGCGTCCAGAATGGTCTTGTGCAGGAGGTCGACCTGAAACACGTGTGCGGGGCAGTCAGGAGGGGAACGAACAACGGGAAAGTCGCCTGTGTCATAAATACGGGTGATGGAGTGGGACGGGGCTGACCCAGGTTCCTCCCCACTCCTCTTGCCAGCCCTGGATGCTCATGGCCCCCCTTGCCAGGGGACTCAGGCTCTGAATCCCACATCCCCCAGTTATACAGACACGGAGGAGCTCCGTGGCTCTCCTGCCCTTCGTGGGAAAGGTGGGTTCAACCCTGCAGGGAAAAATTCACCCACTCCTTCCTCGGAGGGCACTGGCCCCGTTTGCCCTTCCTCGCCGGAGGAAGGCTGTGATGCAGCCTCACACACTCACCTGGTAGATGTTCCTCCACGCGTCATTCAACGCCGAGAGGAACCTCTCCAGTTCTGTAGTGCAACTAAAATAGAGGACCCAGGGGGGCAGGAACTGCTTGCGGTCCTGAGCAAACTCCTAAACACCAAGAGAGGGGACGGGCGTTACCACCGCCGTCCTTCCCCAGCCCCGGGCCGGCCGGTCCCGCAGCACCACACTCACCAGGATACAGTACTCCTTGCCGGCCTCCGTGGAGATGGCGGTGATGTCTGTCAGCTCCACGGTGCCCAGCGAGCGGAAGAAGCTTGTCTGGCAGTCCTCGTGGCAGGTGAAAGCCTTCTCGTCCGTCAGCACGAGGCAGCAGGGGACGCAAGGCGTGGGGGCAACACCCTGGGGGATCACCTGCACGGGGTGGGGAAGGCGGGGGTTAAAATCTGGCACGAAGGTGTCCCATCTCCATGGGGTGCCCCATGGGGAAGCCCTCCTGGCTTGGGAGAAAACTGCCTGCTCCATCCCTGCCAGACATCCCTGCTCCTGTAAGCAGCTCCGTGCTGGCTGGGCTGTGCCCAAGGGGCTCCGAGCGAAGGAGGAGGTCGATGCACCCGTGTTTGGGGGCCTGTCCCCGGCTCACCCCTTTGGAGACAGCCTGGCAGAAGTACTGCATCCAGTCCGCCATGTCTTCCTCGTTCTCGGCGCTCAGCTCCAGGGAGGGCCGGTCCGTCAGGATCACCTGGAAGGAGTGGGGCCGGTCGGTGGTGTTGGAGCGCCTGCATCCCCCGCACTGCTCGCCGCTGGGAGAGAGGGGGGAGGACGGAGATCAGCGAGATGGACCGGCCAGTGCTAGCCTGAAAACCGCCTCCATCTGCCCTCCCTGCGCTGCACGTCACCCCTTTTCCCCTCAAGCACTCGTTTCCCATTTGTGACATCCTCTGCGGTTGCTCCAAGGATGACCTCCGTCTCTGCACATGGTGGTAGAGCCGGAGTTGAGCACGGTGGGTCTCCCAGCATGGCTCTTGGAGGGGTACGTCATCCCTTCAGAGGCCAATTCCCCATCAAAGGGTGGGCTTGGCGTGCAAAAACCTCCATGCAGGAGGAAATGAGCCCATCTCCAGCTACACACATCGGAGCCAAAGCAAATGGGCATCTGTACCCAGCCAGGAGCAAGCAGGGAGTCCTGCGGCACGGACTAGGTCATAATCTGCCCTGAAACACCTCCCTGAACATCCCAAGGAGCTCCCGATCCCCAGACCCCTGCCGAGTCTGGGTGCCACATCCTACCAGCCTCTTACCCCATGTTGATGGAGAGCAGAGGGGTGACATCCGTGCGGTCCGGGTACTGGTACAAGATCCCGTTGCTGCCGTTTGGGAAGATGAGAGAGGCGTTAACTGGAGTCAGCTCGGCTCCAGCAACTGCACAAACACCCTCTGCCTTCGGTCCCACAGCCGCTCCTGCCCTGCCCTCCACCCACACAGCCCTGTAGCGTTGCATTCCTGCTGCTGGGCAGCCACAACTGGTGGATTGAGCCTCCCAGGTGACAAGATGGGTCTCCTCCATCTCCCAAGCAGCTCCTGGGCAGCAAACTGGTCCCAGCACCTTCTCTGGTGAGCCCTAGCTGACCCCAGTCCCGACCCACAGCCCCAACGCCCACCTGAGCACCACGAAGCAGGTCTTCCACTGCTCCTTGCCCAGGTAAGAGGTCCCTGCCTTGTAGTGCAGGATGCCGTCCTTGGTGACCGCGTTTTCGGTGGAGGTGTAGCTATTGCTGGCGGGTCCCAGCGCCTCGTCCATGGGGTCTTCCCAGTGAACGAGGCCGTAGAAACGCACAACCACGTCACAGGCCTGCGAGAATCAGGTGGAGAAGTCAACGGGAGGGAGTATCCCTGAGCCTCTGCCACGTGTGGTGATAGCCGCGATGCCCAAACCCACCTCGCACTTGGACTCCTGGGCCACAAACTTTGCGAGTGCCAGTTTCTCCATGGTGGCATCCGTGAGGATACTGGGGTACGGGGGCTCCCGGCACCCTTTGATCATGGCTGACTTCAAGGAGACGAGGAAGAACCTGAGAGGGAGACAGAGATCTCTGATGAGGCCAGGGCAAACAGCCCCTCATCTCCCTCCTGCGCTCTGATGCCGAAGGGGCTTCCCTTCAACATGGGCCTCTGGACTTCCAGACCGAAGGGTCAAAATGGGGGGTTGCAAAGTCTGAACTCCAGGAAGGAGAGGGGTGAGACTGGGAGATGGACACTCATCCCAACACAGATCCCAGTATGATTATCCAGGCCCTAAAGAGCTCACCTCCCTGAGCTGACAACACGCAGAGAGACCTGGGGACGTGCCTTGAAACTCAAGACCTCGTCCCTACTCGTCCCAAGTGACACAAAGGACATGCGGTCTGCATCACCCAGTGCCTGCAGGGTTTAGCCGGTGGCATCAAACCAAACCCCAAACCCCCACTGGTCGCAGGACTTTGTTGTGAAGGGCTGTCACCGGAGTCTCTTGCATTCCCCAAGTCACGCCGGGAGTCCAAGGTGCCAGCCAGAGGTCCCGCACCCCGGGAGGGAAGTGCCACGGTTCGCCGCCCGGTCCCTGCTTACTCGGTGAGAGCCACGTCCGCAGTGTCGAGCAGGAACTGCTTCCTCCGATTGGTGCACACCAGAGTCACCGTCTGCTGATCCAGCCCAACCTGTGCCACATACGACCGGTTAAGGAAGCCAGGCGGGGGACGAGGGGCGGCAGAGCAGGGCTGAACCTGGCTTCTGGCTCCGGGGGAGAAGGTCAGTGGTCGCTCTGCTGCCCATGCGAAGATACGAGCTGGGCACCCGCAGAAGTGGCATTTGAGGGGGGATCACTTCTAACTCTCCCAGTCTCAAAGATTCATTGGCCAAAATGCTCCCTGGGGACAGAGAGCCCCACAGAAACCCCCCACTGTGATGCTCCTGACACCCCTGCAGCTGGAGAGGTGAGGACTGACCTCCCCACTTGCCTCCTGCTCCCCCCAAGAGCACTGACCCAACCCAGGCTGCACTCACCGAAATGTAGTCCAGCTCGTTATAGGAAACGGCCTCCTCCACCATGTACGGCTTCTCCGCTGCCCCTGGCACAGACACAAAGAGCCATGTGAAGGGGGGCAAAGGACCCCAGCGCTGCCCAGATCCAGGCCACTGCGCAGCAGCAGCGATGGACCTGCAAACCAAGCCATGTCCCAGGCAGCACAGAGCTGCAGGGCACGTGTCCCAGGGCTTCTTGGGGGACAAGTCAACCTACAAGTCCCTACTGTGACAGCCACTGCTCTGCGGGACACGAGGGACCTGGCAGGAGCTGGCAGTGAAGGTAGTGAGCTATGGTGCTCTAATTTATGGACAAGCCATGGTTCAAGCAAGCCTCCCTCCCTGCAGCTGAGCACAGAGGCTGTCGGGACGGGATACCTTTCCGGATCAGGTACACGTAGCAATCTGTCAGCAGGACGTAGATCAGCTGCAGGTTCCCCTCCATGTGCCCGGTGCTCATTCGGATCATCTGTGCGGAGAGAAAAGAGCTGTCAGCCCACGGCCGTTGCAGGCACAGAGCTGGGTCCTTCGCGGGAGATCGATGGTGACCACCTTACCCTGAACAACTGTTCCTCGTTCTCCCGAAAGACGTGGATCATCAGCAGGAGGAGATGGTTGTTATCCACCCTGTGAAGAGAGACAGTAGAGGATGGACATAGACATGGGGCTGGGTGAGTCCAGAACAGCAATCTCCTTCCTTATTGAACTTGTCCAATGATTTGGGCACCTGTTGGCCCCCCAAGACCTTCTCCTCCTGACCCCTTGTGCCTCATCTTCATCCTGGAAAAGGATGGGCTTTGCCCCCCAAACCGAGGCCAAAGGGAAAATTGACAGCTTGAGCTCAAGACTGTTTGGAAGATGCTCTCCCTACTGAGCAAACCCAGCCTCACCTGAACTCGGAGGGATGGGTCAGCTCCGAAGGGCTGCCCTGCCCTTCCTCCACGCCAGAGTCCTCGGCGCTGCTTGGGGAAGGGCTGGGCTGCTCCTTCTTTGGCTCGCGGAGAGCCTGGGGGTTGGTGGTTTCTATCTGGCCAGTTTGGGGTTCATCACTCGTCCCTCCAGACTCCTCTACTGCCCCAACTGCTTCTCCCTCTCTGCTTTCTTCTTCTTCAGGAGCCTCAGGGCTACCAGAAACATGTGGCGGTTGGCCAGGCCCTGGAGCGTCATGGTGGCCACCACCTGGTGCAGCAGCGTTTGGACTCTCGACGGTAAAGCGGTAGAAGTCCATGGGGGCTGAAATCCCCTCACTAAAGTCGCCAGAGGACGATCCGTCTGGGGTCTCCCCTGGCGTGCCAGTCCGAAAGGACTGCCCAGGGGGCTCGAGGGGGGCGTTCCAGCCGCCGGGGTCCAGCTGCCCGTTGAGCCTGTCCATCACCTTGCTCAGGGGCTGCCCCACGCTCTCCATGGACGTGTCCTTCATCTCAGGGATGCGTAAAGCCAGCTGGCTGAGGGCAGAGCGCTCACGACCCTCCTCCTGCCCGCCCGGGCTTGGCTCACCAGCCGGGGCAGCAGGACCGTCATCTTTCTGTGGGTCTTCTCTGTCACTCATCCCGTTCACGCCACTGTCTCCGCTGGCCTGCTGGGTCTCGGGCACTATGGGCGCAGGGGTGTTCACCAGCTCCTCAGGCTTCGCTTTCTTCTTCTTGCCTGTTTTCTTCTTCTTGGCTAACCTGCATGGTGAGAGACCCATAGAGATGTCACTCGTCTGTGCCTGCTTGGACTTTTGCAATACAGAGAGGGGTCCCACCCTTTCCCAACAACCTTTCTTTACAATTTTCCCTATTGCAGAGAAATCCTTATATCAAGAACATCGCTCAGAGTGTGGCAACATAGAGTCCCCGTCTCCATGCCAGCCGTCAAAAGAAAAGCAGGGTGTGGACACTGTTTCCTACCTATCAAAAAACAAAAAGAGGCATCAGCTGCTGGACACAGCATCTTGGGCTTCCTTTGGCTGCAAAGGGGATCACAAATGGATGTGGAGCTAAAGTGACACGGGAGAAATCCCTGTCTGGGAGCAAGATGCTGGGAGGGGAGAAGGTTTCAAGAGGAGGTGGGAATGCCATGTCCCCAGCTGCCAGAAGAGGGAGATGGAGGCTGGAGCCTGCTCCAGCCGAATGGCACACTGGGATGCTGACTGCGGAAGCGTTCAGGCCTCCCATAGCACCCAAACTGCTGCCAGGTCACTCTTCTTTAGGAAGCGAGCACAGTGCTCCCCTTCCCTCGTGTCTCTTGGAGAGGTGGGTGTGATGCAACCCAGCTCCTCTGCTCCTCCCAGGAAAAACAGTGTGTAAGAGCAAAGCACAGGCCTGCTGGGCTGGTTTTGGGGTGCCCCCATCCCTGGGTGTGAGCAGATGGAGTCTTAAGATCTTTGTCTGGGTTAAGGGCTCTGAGGGACTCCCAGGGATCGCCTCTGCAAGAGTCAAACACAGGCCAGGTCTGCGGAGGTATGTCCCTCGACAGGTTTAGCCACAGCTCATTGACAAACAAGAGGAAGGACAGGAGAGAAGATTTGAGACCCAGAGTTTTTGCAATCCTGCTGCCAGCTGGAGAAAGCTTCAAAT
>NC_082620.1:1062139-1106238 GCF_030936135.1 Gavia stellata | reverse complement strand
CCGCCCCGGGGGGCACCCACCGGGGGCACCGGGAGGGGCGGGGCCAGCGGGAGGGGCGGGGCCGCGCGGGTGAAGGGGGCTGCGCGGAGGGGCGGGGCCGACGGGGTGGGAGGGGCTTGCGCGGTCCCGAAGGGGCGGGGCTTAAGAGTAGGGCGGGGACACGAGCGAGGCGCGGGGCTACCTCGGGCGCGTAGCGAAAAGGGGCGGGGCTAGAGCGCTTTAGGGGCGCGGCTTGCGGGCGCGGGGCGGCCCCGGTCCCTGGAGGGGGCGTGTCCACCGAGGGGAGGCGTGGCCTCAGCCAAGCGCCCGCCAGCACACTGGCGGGGCGGTGGGCGTGGCCAGCGCGGTGGGGGCGTGTCCCGGGGGCGGGGCACTCACGCAGGCGGCCCCCGGGGCGCCGTCGGGGGCTCCGGCGGCGGCGACGGCGGCGGCGTTGGCGGCGTTGGGGGGGGGCGTTGGGGGGGCCCGGCGGGGTCCCAGCCCCACGGCCTCCAGGGAGGGGCTGCGGCCCCGCAGCGCCCGCTGCAAGGCCCCCCCCGCGCCCCCGTCAGCAGCGCCCGGTCCCGCCGGGCGCCCCCGCCCCGGTGTGTGCGTGGGGGCGGTGGGGACACCCCCCCCCCGCCCCGCCGTGCCCCACCTTGAAGGACTCGAAGAAACCCGGGGCGGCGGCGCCGTTGTCGGGGCGCTCCTCGTCGGGGCCCAGCCCCAGCATGGCCTGGCTGCGGGCCTGCAGCTCCTCGTGCAGCGTCTCCAGCAGCGCCGCCCGCGTCCGCTCCTGCGCACCCGCACCGCTGCGGCGGCTCCGCACCACCCCACGCGCGACCGCCCACGCGAGACCCCCACCCCCACCCCACCCCCCACCCCGCACCCACCCGCCCACGCTGCCGGGGAATGCGGTACCCGCCCCCCCCGCACCCCGCCCCGCCCACTCACGCACAGCCCACGCGGCCCCCACGGCGTGCACAGCACCCACAGCAGGCGCAGCACCCAGCTGCGCGGCACCCACATCGCGCACAGCGCCCGGGGGTACGTGGCACCCACACACAGAGCACCCAGTGGACACGGCACCCCCCAGGCGCAGCACCCACGCTGCCCACAGCAGCCACGCGCACAGCACCCGTGGCATGCACAGCACCCACAGCCACCCACGTGCACAGCACCCAATGTCCGTGGCACACCCATGCACAGCACCCACGCGCACAGCACCCATGGCATGCACAGGACCCACTGCCACCCATGTGCACAGCACCCAATGTCCGTGGCACACCCATGCACAGCACCCACGCTCACAGCACCCATGGCATGCACAGGACCCACTGCCACCCATGTGCACAGCACCCAATGTCCGTGGCACACCCGTGCACAGCACCCACGCGCACAGCACCCGTGGCATGTACAGCACCCACAACCACCCATGTGCACAGCACCCAATGTCCATGGCACACCCATGCACAGCACCCACGCAGACAGCACCCGTGGCATGCACAGCACCCACAGCCACCCATGTGCACAGCACCCAATGTCCATGGCACACCATGCACAACACCCACATCCACAGCACCCACGGCGTGCACAGCACCCACAGCAGGCACAGCACCCATCTGCGCGGCACCCACATCGCGCACAGCGCCCGGGGGTACGTGGCACCCACACACAGAGCACCCAGCGGACACGGCACCCCCAGGCGCAGCACCCACGCTGCCCACAGCAGCCACGCGCACAGCACCCGTGGCATGCACAGCACCCACAGCCACCCATGTGCACAGCACCCAATGTCCATGGCACACCCATGCACAGCACCCACGCAGACAGCACCCATGGCATGCACAGGACCCACTGCCACCCATGTGCACAGCACCCAATGTCCGTGGCACACCCATGCACAGCACCCACGCTCACAGCACCCATGGCATGCACAGGACCCACTGCCACCCATGTGCACAGCACCCAATGTCCATGGCACACCATGCACAACACCCACATCCACAGCACCCACGGCATGCACAGCACCCACAGCAGGCACAGCACCCAGCTGCGCGGCACCCACATCGCGCACAGCGCCCGGGGGTATGTGGCACCCACACACAGAGCACCCAGCGGACACGGCACCCCCCAGGCGCAGCACCCACGCTGCCCACAGCACCCACGCAGACAGCACCCATGGCATGCACAGGACCCACTGCCACCCATGTGCACAGCACCCAATGTCCATGGCACACCCATGCACAGCACCCACGCAGACAGCACCCGTGGCATGCACAGGACCCACAGTCACCCACGCGCACAGCACCCAATGTCCATGGCACACCATGCACAGCACCCACGCGCACAGCACCCGTGGCATGCACAGCACCCACAACCGCCCATGTGCACAGCACCCAATGTCCATGGCACACCCATGCACAGCATTCACGCAGACAGCACCCGTGGCATGCACAGCACCCACAGCCACCCACGTGCACAGCACCCAATGTCCATAGCACACCCATGCACAGCACCCACGCAGACAGCACCCGTGGCATGCACAGGACCCACAGCACCCACAGCCACCCACGCGCACAGCACCCGATGTCCATGCACACCCATGCACAGCACCCACGGCATGCACAGCACCCACAGCAGGCATGCTCCCCCACGCCCTGCACAGCACCCACATCATGCGCAGCACCCGGTGTACGCAGCACCCACCCACACAGCACTCCTGCAGGCACAGCACCCATGTGCGCAGCACCCAGATGGTGTGCAGCACCCACATGCATGCCGCTGCTGCGGGCATGCCTCCCCCCCCACCCATGCACAGCACATTGTGCACAGCACCCAATGTATATGGCACCCACGTGCACAGCACCCACAGCAGGCATGGCACCCAGTAGACATTGCACACACCACCCCCCCAGCACCCAGTGTACACAGCACCCACCCACACAGCACCCACACCCCCCCACTGCTGCAGGCACGCTCCCCCCCCCATGCACAGCAGCACCCAGTGTACACAGCACCCACTCACAGAGCACCCAGTGTACATGGCACCCACGTGCACAGCACCACTGCAGGCATAGCACCCACATCATGCACAGCACCCACTGTACATGGCACCCACATGCACAGCCCCCGCATTGTCCACAGCACCCACATGCATGCACAGCACCCACGGCCTGCACAGCACCCACGGCACTGCTGCAGGCACAGCACCCACAGCATGCACAGCCTCATTGCAGGCACAGCACCCACATCCACAGCACCCACAGCCCCGTTGCACACACATCACCCACGTTGTGCACAGCACCCACGGGCCCCACAGCATGCACAGCCCCGTTGCAGGCACAGCACCCACATCCACAGCACCCACAGCACTGCTGCAGGCACAGCACCCACATACACAGCACCCACAGCCCCACCGTGTGCCCAGCACCCTCAGCACCCCCGTGCTCAGCACCCACATTTGCACCCAGCACCCACGCTGTGCCCAGCACCCACATGCCTCATGGCATGCCCAGCACCCTCAGCACCCCTGTGCTCAACACCCAGCACCCACATTTGCACCCAGCACGCACGTGCCCCACGGCGTGCCCAGCACCCTCAGCACCCCCGTGCTCAGCACCCAGCACCCACCCTGTGCCCAGCACCCACATGCCTCATGGCATGCCCAGCACCTTCAGCACCCCCGTGCTCAGCAGCAAGCACCCACATTTGCACCCAGCACCCACGTGCCCCACGGCGTGCCCAGCACCCTCAGCACCCCCGTGCTCAGCACCCAGCACCCACATTTGCACCCAGCACCCATGCTGTGCCCAGCACCCATGTGCCCCATGGCATGCCCAGCACCCTCAGCACCCCCGTGTTCAGCACCCAGCACCCACCCTGTGCCCAGCACCCACATGCCTCATGGCATGCCCAGCACCTTCAGCACCCCTGTGCTCAGCACCCAGCACCCACATTTGCACCCAGCACGCACGTGCCCCACGGCGTGCCCAGCACCCTCAGCACCCCCGTGTTCAGCACCCAGCACCCACGCTGTGCCCAGCACCCACATGCCTCATGGCATGCCCAGCACCCTCAGCACCCCCGTGCTCAGCACCCAGCACCCACATTTGCACCCAGTACCCACGTGCCCCACGGCGTGCCCAGCACCCTCAGCACCCCTGTGCTCAGCACCCAGCACCCACGCTGTGCCCAGCACCCACATGCCTCATGGCATGCCCAGCACCCTCAGCACCCCCGTGCTCAGCACCCAGCACCCACATTTGCACCCAGCACCCACGTGCCCCACGGCATGCCCAGCACCCTCAGCACCCCTGTGCTCAGCACCCAGCACCCACGCTGTGCCCAGCACCCACATGCCTCATGGCATGCCCAGCACCCTCAGCACCCCCTGTGCTCAGCACCCAGCACCCACATTTGCACCCACCTCCAGCTTGGCGAACTTCTCGGCCTTGTAGCAGGCGTACTCGGCGTTGATGAGCTTCGTCAGCAGGAACTCCTGGAACTCGGGGCCCTGCGGGGGCGAGGGGCAGCCCTGGGTGGGTGCCACCCTGGGACACCCCCCCCCAGCAGCACCCATGGGTGCTCACCTTCCTGAAGACGGCGGGGTCGGGCAGCGGCGGGCCGAAGAAGGGCACATCGTCACGGGCGGTGACGGAGACCTGCGGCGGATGGGCAGGGTGGGACGGGGGGGGGGTGACGGGGCACCCCGCCACCCCCAGCACCCCACGGGGATGGGGAAACTGAGGCACGGGGGGGTACCTTGTAGAGGGTGCCCTGGGAGCCGCCCTGCTCCAGCTGCACCACCACGAAGGCGTGGAGGAAGTTGGAGGCGATCATGTCGGGGACGAAGGGGGTGTTCTCGTCCTGGAAGACGATGGCCACGATGTCGTTGCCGATGTGACGCTTCCGCTGCAGCTGCGGGGACACGGGGGGACACGGGGGGACAGGGGGTGGTCGCACCGGGGGGGGGCAAAGGGAATGGCAGAGCCCATGCCCCATAGGTGCCCCCCAGCACCCATGGGTGCCGCTGGAGCTTTTGCATCCCACAGATGCCCCCCAGCACCCAGGGATGCTCTGTCAGCCCCCTGCATCCCATAGATGCCCCCCCCCCCCCAGCACCCATGGGTGCTGCTGGTAGATGCCCCCCAGCACCCATGGGTGCCGCTGGAGCTTTTGCAACCCATAGACACCCCCCCAGCACCCATGGGTGCCCTGCCAGCCCCCTGCATCCCATAGATGTTCCTCAGCACCCATGGGTGCCCTGCCAGCTCCCTGCATCCCATAGATGCCCCCCAGCACCCATGGGTGCCACTGGAGCTTTTGCAACCCATAGACCCCCCCCCTTCCCCAGCACCCAGGGATGTTCTGCCAGCCCCCTGCATCCCATAGATGTTCCCCAGCACCCATGGGTGCCCTGCCAGCCCCCTGCATCCCCTGCATGACCCCCAGCACCCATGGGTGCCCCTGGAGCTTTTGCATCCCACAGACACCCCCCTCCCCAGCACCCAGGGATGTTCTGCCAGCCCCCTGCAGCCCATAGATGCCCCCCCAGCACCCACGGGTGCCCCTGGAGCTTTTGCAACCCATAGACACCCCCCAGCACCCATGGGGTGTGCTGCTAGCCCTTGTGCCCCACAGATGCCCCCCAGCACCCATGGGTGCCACTGGAGCTTTTGCAACCCATAGACCCCCCCCTCCCAGCACCCAGGGATGTTCTGCCAGCCCCCTGCATCCCATAGATGCCCCCCAGCACCTATGGGTGCCTCTGGAGCTTTTGCATCCCAGAGACACCTCCCCAGCACCCACAGGTGCCCCAGGAGCCCCTGCACCCATGGACACACCCAAAGCACCCATAGGTGCCCCACCAGCCCTTCCACCCCATGGGAGTGCCCCAGGACTCCCTAAACCCCCATTGCCCCCAAGCACCCATGTGTTCCCCCCCTCCTCCCCACCCCTTGCCCCCCTGGTTCCTCCACGCCCCCCAGCACCCATGGGTGCCCCACCTGCTGGGCGTCCCCCTCGGTGTAGGGCAGCTTGGTGGAGACGTGGAACATGATCTCCTTGTCGCGGAAATGGCAGTAGACCGACTCGCTGCCCGTCTGCCCGTGGGTCACGTCCAGCCCCCCCCGAAACCTGGGTGTTGGGGGGGGGGAACAGGCACCCTGAACCTGGGCTCCATGGGTGGCCCCCACCCAGCACCCCATCACGCACCCCTTGAAGTCCCGCAGCTGCACCCGTTGACCCAGGACGTCGAGGAATTCAGTGAACGCCGGGCTCTCCTCCGTGGTGCCGAAAAGCTCCTCCTCGGAGGTCTGTGGTGGGGTGGAGATGGGTGCCAGCACCCACCTGGGACCCCCCCACCCTAACCCCCACCCACCCCACCCCATACCTGCCCCAGTTTTTGGTAGATGACCCCAAATTTGAAGTGGTTGCTGAGCACGTGCTCGTCGAAGGCGAGGATGAGGCGGGACGCCTGCGGGGTCAGGAGGGGGTGGAGGTTGGGTGGGGGGCACCCATGGGTGCCCATGGCCCCACCCTGCACCCTGCTCACCTTGGGGTAGAGCACGGGGTAGAAGCGATCCACGTTGACATCCTCGCACACCAGCTGCGGGAAGGATGGGTGATACGATGGGTGGCCCAGGAGTGCGGGGGGCACCCATGGGTGCTGCCGGAGGTGTTGCACCCACCTTGGCCATCTGCACTACGTTGGGGAACTCAGCCAGGCAGGAGATGGGCACCACGTCGTGCAGGGTGCGGGTGCGGGTGCTGCGGGGTGAAGCAGGGGTCAGGGCGGCCCCCTACCCCCAGCCAGCACCCATGGGTGCCCCCTGGCACCCTGCTCACCGCAGCAGCAGGTGGAGGTGCTCCTGCTCGTCGTACTTGAGGGAGAAGACGAGGTGACCCAGCGCCGGGTCCAGGGAGTAGTAGTTGAAGTGCTCCTGTGGGGAGGGGGCCAAGCACCCATGACCACACCAATGGGTGCTCACGCTGGCTGGCACCCATGCCATGGGGCACCCATGCCCGTGAGCACCAATATCCATGAGCACCCATGCCTATGGGGCACCCATGCCCATGGGCCGCCCATCCTACAGACACTTGTAGGGTCCCCATGCTCATGGACACCCATGTCCACAAGCACCCATGCCATGGGGCACCCAGGTCCCTGAGCACCCATAACCCTCAGCACCCATCCCCATGGGGCACCCATCCCCATGAGCACCCACAACCTTCAGCACCCATCCCCATGGGGCACCCGTGTCCATGAGCACCCACACCTACAGATACCACCACCTATGGAGGACCTATACTGACGGACACACATGCAATGAGCCACCCATACCCATGAGCACCCATGCCATGGGTCACCCAGGTTCCTGAGCACCCACACCCTATGGGCACCCATACTTATGGAGCACCCATGCCCATGCGCACCCATGCCCATGCACACCCATGCCATGGGACACCCAGGTCCATGAGCACCCATACCCATGGGGCTCCCATGCCCACAGACACCCACACCCATGTCCATGAGCACCCATACGCATGAGCACCCATGTTTATGGGGTCTCCATGCCCATGCACACCCACACCCATGGGGAACCCACCCACCCCAAGCACCCACGCCTGGAGCACCCACGGGGCCTCACCTTGCCCAAGAAGTGCTTGCGGTAGATCTTGGCCGTGTGGTTGCCCTCAAGCCTTGCCCGGGTGCTGGGTGCCGGGGTGGGGGGGGATTCGGGTGCCCCGCTCAGCTGGTGGTTGGTGCCCTCGATCCAGTAACCCCCAAACTGTGGCAGGAGGATGAGGGGGAACGGCCCCTCCCGGCCCAGCACCTGCACCCACAACCGAGATGGGTGCTCCAGCCACCCACCCATCAACCCGTCCACCCACCCAGCCGCTCGCCTGCCCTTGCACCCATCTCTGGAGGGGAGCGGGTGCTCTACCTCATGCACGCTGGGGTAGGGGATGTAGTCCTCCTCTGTCTGCAAGACAACGGGGTGGGTGAAGGCCATGCTAGCACCCATGGGTGCTGGGGTGGGTGAAGGCCATGCTGGCACCCATGGGTGCTGGTTGGGTGCCCCCACCCCAGCGATGCCTACCTTAAGTGGTGGGGGGATGGCGTGGCGCTGCTGGGCCATCCTGCTGCCCTGCGGAAGACAGGAGCTGTGGGTGCCCGTCACGCCGCCTTGGGATGGGCACCCTCGGTTGGGGAGCACCCATGGGTGCTTACCTCAGGGTGGGGTGGCCGAGGGGGTGGCAGTGCCAGTTGGGGACACGTCTAGGTGGCCTGGGGGGGTCCTGGGGGGTCCATGGCGCTTCCTGGGGGAGAGGAGAGCTCCCCCACAGCCCCTCGCCACGACGCCTGGCTGCTCAGGCAGCAGCGTTACCCCTGAAGCCTACTGATGGCAGCAAGCCAAGCGCCACCTTGCTGGCTGCCAGCAGCCAGCGGGCCAGGAGCAGCGGGTGTCAGGTCACTACATGGTGGGTGGCGGGCTGCTGAGGCCCCCCCAAACTCAGCGCACCCCCTCACCCCCCACCCCGAAGGGCGCCCTCTGCGGGCGGGAGGCGGCGCCGCACGGGGCAGCACCACGGACAGCGCCGGGCACCGGCAGCGCCGAGCACCGCCCGGGACAGGGACCCGGCGACACCGGCGACACCGGCGACACCGTCCCTCTGCAAACACAGCTGTGCTGCAAATGGGTCCCACCCTCGTGCAAAGGCACCCCGGCCCGGTGCAAACACGACGGTGGGCAACCGCGTCCCTGGTGCAAAAGGGGCCCCGGTGCAAATGTGTCCCATCCCCGTGCAAACGCGACGCTGGTGCAACCACCGCCCCGGTGCAAATGGACCCCGTCCCCGTGCAACCATCACCATGGTGCAACCACCGCCCTGGTGCAAATGGGCCCCGTTCCTGTGCAACAACCACCCTGGTGCAAATGAGTCTCGTCCCCGTGCAACCACTGCCCTGGTGCAACCACTGCGCTGGTGCAAATGGGCCTCATCCCCGTGCAAACACCACCCTGGTGCAAATGGACCCCGTCCCTGTGCAACCACCGCCCTGGTGCAACCACCGCCCTGGTGCAAATGAGGCGCATCCTCGTGCAACCACTGCCCTGGTGCAACTGAGCCTCGTCCCCGTGCAACCACCGCCCTGGTGCAAATGAGCCCTGTCCCTGTGCAATCACTGCCCTGGTGCAAATGGGCCCTGTCCCCATGCAACCACCACCCTCGTGCAACCACCCCCCTGGTGCAAATGAGCCTTGTCCCCGTGCAACCACCGCCCTGGTGCAACCACTGCGCTGGTGCAAATGGGCCTCATCCCCGTGCAAACACCACCCTGGTGCAAAGGCACCCTGGCCCCGTGCAACCATCACCATGGTGCAACCACCGCCCTGGTGCAACCACTGCCCTGGTGCAAATGGGCCCCATCCCCGTGCAACCACCACCCTGGTGCAAATGAACCTCGTCCCCGTGCAACCATCACCATGGTACAACCACTGCCATGGTGCAACCACCCCCCTGGTGCAAATGAACCTCGTCCCCGTGCAACCACTGCCCTGGTGCAAACACTGCGCTGGTGCAAATGGGCCCCATCCCCGTGCAACCACCACCATCGTGCAATCACTGCCATGGTGCAACCACCGCCCTGGTGCAACTGAGCCTCGTCCCCGTGCAACCACCACCATGGTGCAACCACCGCCCTGGCGCAACCACTGCCCTGGTGCAAATGACCTCATCCCCGTGCAACCACCACCCTGGTGCAAATGGGCCCCGTCCCCGTGCAATCACTGCCCTGGTGCAAATGGGCCCCGTCCCCATGCAACCACCACCCTCGTGCAACCACCCCCCTGGTGCAAATGAGCCTTGTCCCCGTGCAACCACCACCCTGGTGCAAAGGCACCCTGGCCCCGTGCAACCATCACCATGGTGCAACCACTGCCATGGTGCAAATGACCCTCATCTCCGTGCAACCACCACCCTGGTGCAAATGAACCTCGTCCCCGTGCAACCACTGCCCTGGTGCAAACACTGCGCTGGTGCAAATGGGCCCCATCCCTGTGCAACCACCACCGTCGTGCAATCACTGCCATGGTGCAACCACCGCCCTGGTGCAACCACCGCCCTGGTGCAAATGACCCTCATCCCCGTGCAACCACCACCCTGGTGCAACCACTGCCATGGTGCAACCACCACCCTGGTGCAAATGAGGCCCATCCTTGTGCAACCACCACCCTGGTGCAAGCGCGACCCGTCCCCGTGCAAACACGAGCGCGTGCAAACGCCACGGTGTCACGCGACTCCCCGCAGCCGTGACCCGTCCCCGTGCAAACCCGGACCCTCGTGCAAACCCCCGCACCCGTGGGCCGCGGCGGGACCCCCACGGGGCAGGGGGGCTGTGTGGGGTCCTGGGGGGCTCCCCCATTGCCCCACCCCCACCCCAGCACCCAAGGTGGGGGGGGGGGGGCAGCACCCCGCGGGGGGGGGGGTGACCCAAATGTGGGGACAGGGTGGGGGGGGGGGCAGGTGGGGTTTGGGAGGGACATGGGGGGCAGATTGCGGGGGGGGGGCCCGGGGGGGAGGGGCAGATGATGGGGCCAGGATGGGGGGGGAGGGGGGGGCAGGTTGGGGGGGTGATTCACGCGGGAGGTATTTGGGGGGGGACAGGGTGGTGGGGGGGGCAATTCATAGGGGAGATATGTCGGGGAGGGGCAGGTTGGGGGGTACATGGGGGGGCTGACACCCCCCCCCCCCCCCCCCCCCCCCCCCCCCTCCGCGCTGCCGGTACCGGCACCGGCTGAAGGTCACCGGGGGATGGGGCCCCCCCGGGGCTGCGCCGAGGCGGGGGGGGGGGGGGGGTGTGTGTCTCCGGGGGGACCCCGCGGCGCGGCACTTACCGGAGGGGCGGCGGGGCCGGGGCCGGTACCGGAGCGGAGCCGGTACCGGAGCGGAGCGGGGGCTCCACCGCTCGCAGTCACCGCGCCGCGTCACGTGCGGCGGGGCGGGGCGGCCCCTCCGGGGGGCGGCCGGTACCGGTAACCGGGTACCGGCACCGGGAAACGGTACCGGGAACGGGCAACCGGCTCCAGCAACGGGCACCGGGACCTGCCCCTGGCCCCGCCCCTCCCCGGGACCACCTGGGTGCCCCCACCCACCCCCCCCCCGGTCCCCGGGGAACCGTCTCCATCCCCCCATCCCGCGGTGGGTACCGGGGGACCCCGCGTCCATCACCCGCACCCCCCCAGCGGGGCTCCCTCCCCCCACCCAGGGTACCCCCCCCACCCAGCACCCCCCCAGCGGGGCTCCCTCCCCGCTCCCCAGGGCACCCCCCCCACCCAGGGCACCCCCACCCACCCCTCAGCACCCCCCCAGCGGGGCTCCCTCCCCGCTCCCCAGGGCACCCCCCCACCCAGGGCACCCCCCCCCCACCCCTCAGCACCCCCCCAGCGGGGCTCCCTCCCCCCCACCCCCCCCACGCAGGGCACCCCCCCCCACCCCTCAGCACCCCCCCAGCGGGGCTCCCCCCCACTCCCCAGGGCACCCCCCCACCCAGGGCACCCCCCCCCACCCCTCAGCACCCCCCCAGCGGGGCTCCCCCCCACTCCCCAGGGCACCCCCCCACCCAGGGCACCCCCACCCACCCCTCAGCACCCCCCCAGTGGGGCTCCCCCCCCGCTCCCCCGGGCACCCCCCCACCCCTCAGCACCCAGGACTCGGTTAACCCCCCCCCCAGCACCCATCTCCCCCCCACCCCAGGGGAGATTTCAGCTGCGGGAGGGACACCCCAACTCCGGGGGCACCCCACAGGGCTGGGGGGGGGCAGTGTGGGGACAGAGGGGGACACGACGGTGACACCGAAACATCCCTGCGGCGATGTTTCCACCGCTGAGCATCTGCCACGCACCCCACGGCCGCCCCACGGCTCCGGCACCCATCGGGGCTTCAATAAATAGCACCCTATGGGCTGAGGTTGGGGCGATTCCCGCTCCGGAGAGATCCCGCTCGCTCCCAGCCCGCAGCACCCGCACCCCGTTTTTGGGCTGGCGCGCTCGAGCAGCGTAATAACCCCCCCCCACCTTAAGGCCAGGCGCTAAAATACCAACCAGAGCACGTGTATGCGCTTTAATAAGGCTTCCACAGCTCAAATGACAATTTTAAATCGGATAATGTTTGCAAATAACAGACAAAACGGTAACTGGACCTTTGATCACCTCTTGTACCTGCGGCCGTACCTCACCGCTCGGAAACACCGCCCCGGCCCCGGCTAAATCCTTCCCGCTCAGTTTACAGACTTGAATTTTGCAGTGTTATAAGCTCATAAGGAAGAGATTTTTTTTTTTTTGTAACATTAAAAAAAAAAATTAACAGCAAATTGAAAAAAACAACCCAAAAAATGGAATTTCCAGGGAATATGTACACAAGCGAGTGCTTCAGTCGGGGAAGAAGAAAACCTCCCGCCCGTTCCCGAAGGACGGAGGGGCTTCGGCGCGCTGAATTCCGGCTGGCATCTTTACCTTGGGAAAGAATACGCGGGTCCACCTCGCCCCAAACCCCACCTTTTAAGAGCTCCACGACCCCAAACGTCGGCCGCTTCACCCCACAACCCGCCGGGGAGGAGGACGCGGAGCCGCCGCGCCCGGCAAAGGGCAGCTGTAATTCTTCGGCTAAAAGATAACATTTAAAATAAAGGCTTACGGGGGTTGTCGGGAGGGGGTATGTGTCACCCCCCTCTTCTCGCAGCCCCAAACTCCGGCAATCCTTTAAAAGATAAAGGCGATGCGGCAGCAACCCGACTCTCCGCAGCACGTTTTGCCGTGGAAACAAGTTAAAAGGGGGAAAAGGAAGAGGAAACGTCTAACTTTATTACGGAGATACCTCGACAGTGCCCTTTTTTTATTGAAGTCTGAAGTGGTACACTATTTTCTCCTACTAATAGGCAAAGGGACAGATCCTTTCCGGGAGCTACAGATGTAAAAACCCCAAATAATTGTTAGTGCATTCCTGAAAAACGAGAAGAGAGGGGGGGGAAAAGAAAAAAACCTCTTCCCAAGGGAAACACGCCACCCACCCGCGCCCCCATCGCCATCGCGCCAGGCCGTGGGCAAAAGCGCTCCCGGCAGTCCCGGCCTGGAGGAAAAGATGTTCCCAAAAGTCGTTAAAATACCCCCCGCCCCCGTTTCTAAAAAACACGGTTCACAAAGACCAGGTGGTTATTGAAAGATCATCAAACGTTTGGAAGCGAAGGCGAGCGGCCGAAAAGGCGGCGAGGGAGGCGGCTCCCCGTCCCCTCCGCGCCGGAAGGCTGTCGGCGGCAGACCACAGCTTACGTTTTGGGTTAAATAGATGAAGATTTGGGGTTTGGTTTTGTTTTTTTTTTTGAAAGAGAGCTAGACATTCCTCACAAGTAACAATTTCTTTACTTCCATGCTGTACTGAAAGAGTAATAGTGGATCAAAGACAGGATTATCTGTAAGCAGGTTACGCCCAAAGAGTTACTCGAGAAGAGATCAGGATGGTTTTGATCTACTGGATCCCAACCCCTCTGCGGCCAGACGAGCGCCGTGCGGGATTGGAGTCGGGGATACACGAGAAGGCCTCCGTCTCCCTCGCCTGTAAACACGATACGCTCTTACTGCTGCTAAAACTTTCCAACCTTCCTGTTGCTTTATTAAATATAAAATCGGGAACGTTCTCTTGAAGGCAGGACGTCCTTCAGTGCAATCTGCTTTGACATAAGGCATTTTTTTTTGGGGGGGGGGACACGACAGTCATCTCAGAATGGGTTTCTGCCTTCTGGAAGAGTCAAAGAGTTCAGTCCTGCATCCACCTTTTTTTTTTTTTTTTCTTTTAATGCCCTACCGTGTCAAAATCCTCTTCCCTTCTGGTCGCTCCTCTGTTGCCAACGCTTAGAAAACCATCAGTGTCCAAGTAAACCAGTCCCTGGGGAGAAAAGACAACCACCAAAAGATGACGACGCTTACGGGACGGAGATGAAGTTAGCGTGGGCAAACATAAAGGGGCGGAGGGGGGGGGAATAATCCCCCAGACTCACCTTTAAATCCTTCTTCAGGCATGCAGACTGGGGATGGGGAGAAAAAGACACGGCGTTAGAAGTCTGACAGTCGTTTCGAAAAGGATCTTTTGTCTGAGCGGCGGCGTACCGCTGAATCTCCCGTTGGCAGTGACGGGAAAGCTTCGGCGTCTCTATTTTCTACCTTTACAACCCAAATCCAACACAGTCCCTTGGCCGCCGATACCTCTCCCAAAATCACAGCGGCGAGGCGCCTTCCCCAAACCCCAAAACCATCCGGACGTGTCCCGCCCCCCCGCCCTTACCTTGCATAACGTCGTCCATCGCCGCGTAATCTGCGATTGGTTCATCAGCCTGGAAAATAAAGCGGAGCAGGGGATTAACGAGCAAGCGGCCTCGTTTGGAAGGTCACAGCCCGATCCGTTCACGATGCTGCTCTGGAGGGGAGCGGGGAACAGGTCTCTTGCCCAAACACCGTCTGGGAATAAGAGGGGAGGACTCGCTCCCGAATTTAGCCGTATTTTGGGCTGGTACGCACACAGCTCAGCAGCAAAGGCCAGCTAATAAATGCTCTCTAAATAAAAAAAAACCAAAGGGGTTTTCCTCCTCCTAGAAGGAGCTCCAGGAGGAACTCGTCAAATGAGGCTACCGAGCAGCCACGGGCGGGCACGTCTAGCGCGCGGCAGTTTTCACACGCGCCGCCACGTCTTTCTCTTTGGTTGTACAAAAATCACTTCAATTCTCCGCTTTATTCGGTTTTTATTTTAGCAGCCACTCTCTCACGTTACCTTTAATAAAATGACGGACTCGGGGATGACTCCCAGGCTGCCGAGCGTTGCGGTGTCGTCGCTCAGTATCTTCCCGTCGATCGACAAATTCTGGTCGAAGGGAGCAACTGAAAATGCATGCATGATCTGTGCCAACACAATGAGACACGCTGATTTTGTGCGGAGGGAAAAACATATCGCTGAGCTACACAAAAAAATACCACGTTTAGAAGAGCAACACGCGCCTTTCGATGCCGCGTGGGATTTTATAGCCTTTCCCTCCATCCCCTCCCCAGCTGCGCGCTCCTAATTTTGTGTTTTCTTACTCGAGACGACTCATTCCTTGGAGGAAAAACACCTTACCTGTATTTTCAGCTCTTTCAGCGTCTGATTAGCAGAAACAAGCAGCGCTTTCTCCCCTCTGACTTTCCGGTGCCGGGTGCTTCGCCTGATCCCTTGCTTTTGGTAAGCGACGTAGCTCTGGTGCGAGATCTTCTGGCGCTTCGCACCACCGTTGGTCTAGAAACACGAGGCAAAAATCAGGAGCCCAAGTTTGGGATCGGCGGAAAATATAACCTCCCCATACCCCGGACTGCGTTTTGGGCGAGTCGGTCACGCGAGGGAAGGCACGAAGCGTTGAAAAGCCCCTTCGAAAGCGAGTCGCCGCATGCAAGTATGACGAGGACCGAAGGACTTGCCTTGAAACCTCGGTTCCTGCTCCTAACGCTAGCGCGGGGCGGATTACCAGCCAAGCGTCCGAGTCACTACCGATATTTGACCTCTCCAAAAACAAAGCGATGGTGCGGTACGACCATTAAAATGACAATTTAAGACACTGTTGGTTTCGCCTGCTAGCGGTAAACAGAGGAGGAGGGCTGTCCCATCATGCTGACTCAAAGGGTGATGCAAAAACCAAGGAACCTGGCGGTATTTTTGATCTCTACCTGGTTAAAATCTGGGTCTTGCTCCCCCTCTGGCTTGTTTTCCTCCCTTTCCTCTTCAGCTTCTGAGCTGCTCACGTTCAGCTCTGGAGCAGCGTCCTTCATTACCTGAAGTCATAAAAATCATTCTCCGTAACTAACCCGACAGCATCAGCCCAGACTGTCACATCATGGCAAACAGCTTGCAGAGACTTCCAGGATGCCACCTTGATCCAAAGAACCGAGGCAGAGCAGGAATAACCCAGGGACCTGCTCCACGTGCTCTGCAAAGTCTTCTCCACCCCTCCCCGGCTGCAGCGAACCATGGCGGGATTCGGCTCAGGAGAACAAGCTTCTCTATTGAACTGCAGGTGCTTCCTGCGGCTCAGGACCTGCCCTCCTCTCTAGGCAAAGGGAAAGTCTCCAGGGGCCTGGACTGATTTCTTTCCCATTAGCTGGCTGCTTCTCTGGTTCATCTAAGTGTATTACGAAAGCCCGAACACGGAGAAAGGAATATTATCTGTAAATTAGATGCTTATCCATCCCTGCAGCAGACCGACAGAGGCACTCAGCACCATTATTTATGGGTCTGGAGGTTGTAAGTAAATGAAATCTAAATAATTTACACAAACATATAAATAAAAAGGATGTTGAGTTCTGTATAAGTCACTCCAGGAGGCACGGATCTGCCGGGCGTGCGTTCACGTCTACGCTTTGGCTGGAGCTGGGGTTTGCAGGAGCCCAGGAGACTGGCGCGCTCTCCATCCCGGATGCCCGAGAGCTTGCTTCTCCGCCAATGTATTTGCAATTAACGATGCAATCCCAGCTCCCAAACGTCCAGCACCAACCGCAGCCTCCCCAGAGCCCTCCGGATTCCAGCAGTGCTACCCTACGCTGACTTTATAGGGCCGTGGCTTCCCTCCTGCAGCGTCAGCCGAAGGAGGTACCCGGGGGTTGCAGAGGGGGGGGAAGAGCAGGAGCGAGGGGATGGGAAACGCTCCCCCGACTTGGCAAATCGAAACCGGCACGGAACGAAGCAGCGGCTTCGAGCGCTGCCATCTGCAATGCTCGCCGGCAGTGCTGCCGCGCTGCTGGCGGGCATTATTGCTGCTTCGCATCTCGCCGAGGCTGCCCTGTTAATGAGGGATCTCGCAGGCAAGCTCTCGCCCCCTCTCTCCAACTCCAGCTGCTCGGCAAAGAATAGCTGCCTGTTTTTTGCCAGCCCCACGTGCGAGCACGGTCCTGTCCAGCACCAGAAAAAAAAACAAACAACCCTCCTTTGCACCAGAGCCAAGATACAGTCTCGGGATTCAGCCTCGAGGCAGGCTGAAAACCCGTAGCTGATGGCTCAAGACCGTGCTGGGTGCTCTACATCTCACAACCAAGGCAGAAACCCGTCCAGCCTCCAGCACCCTGCAGTTCTCCGGGCTCCAGCTCCTCCCTTAGATCGGTAGGGAGGTGGAAATCAATGAGAGGTAAAAAACCACCCCCATGCTGCACAGGTGTGGGGAACATCTTTATCTGAGCTTGCCCACGAGCCTTGGTTTCCCCCTTAAAGCATAAAACAAGCCCTAAGGAGGAGGGCTTATTTTAACCCACTTTCAGGTACCTGTAAAGCCAACTCTAGACCTGATACTGATCCCTTAAGACACCAGTAAAGCAGAGCCATAATTCACAGCTTCGTAGAGATGGTTTTCAAGATCCTCTAAGTTCACTGCTATTTCATCAGCATGGAGGTTGAAGAGCTTATTTCTATCTAGGAATAAATGTCACTTGAGCAACCAAGAAAGGAAATGACAAATACTGGAGGGGGAGGAGAACAGGTAGAGCCTGGTAACACAGTTATGAAGACAGAAACGTTACAACAACGCCTGAAATAATCAAAGCTGGGAACATCCGTGAAGATCCCTGATAACGCAAAGGATTCGGTTTGGCAAAAGGAAGCCTCGAGGAGACCAGATTTTCAGAGCAGCTACAGCCAGAGTTTTCCCATTCGCTATTTTTGCCAAAGCGATAGCTTCCACGAGCCACAGAGCTTTCTGCCCGCAGAGAGCAGCCCTGCCCACCACCACCATCACAGGCCACCCGGCACCCCCACCAGCAGGTCCCAACCCCGCGGGGACGCGGCAGGCTGCGACAGCCGTCTCGCCGCCGCTTTCGGATCGTTATTTGGGTACTTGGGTGCAGTTTCCGTTAAAGGAAACGGAGCCAGGATGAGCGAGGACCAAGGGAGAGAGCCCGTACCTTTTTATTATCCACCACTTTATGGATGTAGATGGTTGCTTGGGTGTATTCACGCAAGTCCCGCTGCTGTTGGCATAACAGCCCTTCTCTGCACTCTGGACAGAGTTCTGGGGAGGCACAAAGGAAAAATGCATTTAATTGCTTCAGCTCCTTGGAGACACCTGCCCAACGCCTCTCACGGTTAACCCGGAGCGGCTCACATAACCAGGGGCATCTGCCAAGCTCTGTGTTTACCACCGGTCCCCTTAGATCTGACCCTTTATCCGAAAAAGAGCCACTTCCCAGGGAGCCGGCACCAATTAGCAAAAGAATAGAGCACAGACAGCGGCAAAAGATTCACTCACGGGGCTCAGAGCTGTAAAGCGCGCTCTCGGGGTCCGCCCCGGCAGCTTGCGTTCGGGTGATTTTGATGACGTGATCCACGACAAAGAGTTTTTGAATCCTCTCCCACTCGCTGGGCCATATTAGAGCTATACTGTGCAAAGGAACAAGAACATGCTTTATGATATGGAAAAGCCAAACTCCGAGCTCCTGAACAGCCTCCCCTTTTCTTTTTAGTCTGGTAAGGAAAGAAAAGCTGCAAAATCAATCCGTAACTCCAGCTACACGGGAGGGCCTGTACGCCCAAGATAACAGGGAAACAGTAGCGTGTTATTAGTGACGCTGTTCTGCGCCAGTCATGCCGGAGGGAGGATGGAGGAGGAGAGGAGTGGAAGATCTGCTACTTTTAGTTCTGCATCATTGCAGAAGCAATGCTACGGAGCATGAACTCCAGCCCAGCGTCCAGCGCTCCGGGGGCAAGTCTCACGGAAAGCAAACCGTAAGGAAGCCGGATGTTTCTACGCCCCGGTCAAATTCAGGGTAGTTTATTGTTAGGAACTAGCCAAGCTGAAGTAAGCGCTCTTTTTTCCTGACCCGGCATCCTTCGACAATGTAGGTCTTGCCTTGCATGAAGGCTAAGGTGGGCCTGAGAGAGCATCTGTGTTACTTTTGTTCAAGGGAAAGCATTTGCTCGTGTTGCTGCAGCTCAGCGAACCTCCGGGAACGTTCCCCGAGGCTCGCGAGAGACGAAGGCACCTGGCAAAGAGAGACGCGTGAAGAGAAGAAACTCACAGTTTGGAGTCTTCTTTGGTCATGGAAGCGTAGGTGAACATGAGGCCCCCGTGGGGGCAGAGAAGAGCGCTGTTTCCTACCGAGGACACGGGGCTGCATCGCGTCGGCCTCCTGCGCGGGCAAAGGAAAGTGGTTTGCAAAGCTTGGTCAGGTTATTTCACAAAAACTACAACTCTGCAGGCAGCCACAAAGAAATCACAGGTGAATATTTACAGAAGGCATTCCAACAGGGAATATTAAACTACTACCAACGAGGAAATCACATCTGCGTTCCTCCACGTTGCAAAATTACTCCCCTATCTAGCGGAGATTTCCATCTCCTACCACCAGCAGCCCATGGAAACAGGATTGAGCGGTGACCTTTGCCTATAGGATACAGCTCCAGACAGATGAAAAAACTAATCAGGTTACTATCTAATCCGACCATCTGGTTAAGACACGGTAAACAAGGAAATTCGGTTTCTTACAACGTATCACAACTGATACGAGTCCTGCAAAAATCAGCTTCCTTGTTTCCACAAAGGCAAACCGCAGGTAACTACACACCGCACTGGGATTCAAAAGCAAAATCATTATCTACAGCCCCCCCCAAAAAAGGAATAAAAAGCACTAAAAACCTCAAACAGAGTTACCTGACAAATTTCCTCCATTCTTCTACAAAGAACTGCGAAACAATATACAGCTCATCTGTCTCCTGGAGGTGAAAAGAGAGAAGAAAAAGGATCTTTTTTAATGAATCCAACAATAGAGAAGCGATGACTTTTCAGCTTTTTCTGCAGTGCTCGTTCTCTTCGAGACCTCAGCGTTCTTACCATGACAACTCCATCCGAGCGCGCTGGGAACGCCAAGTAAAATAATTTGGGATCAAGTACTAAGCACTTACATTACTAATCTCATGTTTATTACAAAGTTAATTTAGCTTTAGATCCAATTACCTTTAATTCACAGCGGGAAATGGTCATTTCCCCTGGAGCAGCTAAGACTCCCCAGCACCGTGTTTTCTCTCGCCGGGTACTCGGGGTCTAAAGCAGACGCATCTCTGCGCCCCCATAGGTGTGGGGCGAGACCACCCCAACCTGCCTCGTTTGCTTCACCCATCAACATCCAGAAGTTTCTCCTTCCGGCAGCAGCGCGGATGCAAAACCACGGCCGTGCACCCTCACGAGGCAGCGGTTTTAGGATAAACCATTCTTCTCCTCTCCCAACTGATTTGCCATTAGATAGTCTGCTCCTGGACAAGAAGGCACCTGGATCCTAAGAGCTGGGTGACAAAATCATTTCCGTGCTCACCTATCCTCACCACTTTACCTAATGCAGATGTAAGGACTCGCTCCATCTTTCTGCAAGAAAATTCAGCACACCTGAGGAATATATATATATTTTTCTAATCTCCCTTCATCTCCTCTAGGTTAAACCGCTCTGCTTCGCTTCTTCCCCAAACCTCAACTGTTTTGGATCAGGAAAACTCAAAAAGCTTGAGGGAAAGATCCTCAGCAATTTTTTTATCAGGCTCCCGTGGGAAATTCAAAGAGAGTGGAGGACGCATCCTTGCTGCCTGGAGAGACCCTCATATTTCGAGCTGACCCATGGTGATGGGCTCCAGCTTTCCATCACCTACTCCAGCTACAAAACCAGACCCAACCAGACTCTACCCTTAAATACCGCCGGTAGGACCCGTCAGCTCTCCAGCTCAGCACAGAGCGTTTCCCATTTAAACCCTTTTGGGGCTCCCCGGTTCCGAGACGTGGATCAGTGCTGATCTCAATATTTAGTCACGGCTGGAGAAGGCACCCGAGAGCGGCAGGCTGCCCTCACACGTAGGAGCGACCGAGGCAGATACCTGCCAAAGCAGCTTGGCAGGATCTAAGAGTCAATCATTAATCAGCGCCGCGAGATGTCTGGGAGCCAAGGCGTGGAGCCAACAGCTTGTGCCACTTCTTTTCAGCTGCCTTGAAGGCCCAAGAAGGTCCTGGAGAGCTGCACACTTGTACTGAGGAGAAGCTGGTACGAGAGGTCTTGCATGACCATCGCTCCCATTTGCGGGGCGTCTGAGTTTAGGGAAGCTCCCCCTGAGCTCTCGGGATGTAGAAGGATGCCGGAGCACGGGTGAATTTTGTCTGACCAGCAGCAAAAGCCTGGCCTGCATGGGAAGGCAGACGGAGGGTGGTGGAAAGCAGCCTCCACCGGCACGGCCGCACCGTTTCGGTCCTTCTAGGGGCGGATGTAACCACAGCAGCAATATTGTCGCTGCTTATCTAGCTGACTCTGGGCCAGCGACAGCTATGTTGGCACACGAGCCTTTCTCGTGTATCTTTAGCAGGGCTTTGTGCCAGCACAGCTAATCGGGGGAAATCACACCTCGGCACAACACACGTGTAAGCTCCGCTGGCACAGGCTTCCCAGCGCAGGCACGGTCTGTCGGACCGAGTGAACCATCATCAGGCAGTCTCTCTCACAGGCGAAATAAAATTTCTTAGGGAGAGGGATAAAAGCTAATAAAAACCTCCCCCAAGCCCCGCTACGTCCCCCCGGTCGCACTCCTTCCTGTACCTGAGGCCAGCTGCCCAGGCAAGGTCTGCATTTATCATGAAACAGGTTCTGGAGAGAAGTCTTCTGCTCGCTGGCCATCATCTTATGCAGAGCTTCGTTTTCCTCCCCTTCGCGCTCCAAAATCTGCATGAAACAGTTATTAGACCACAGCTTAGTTCCTAGCTGCTATTAAAAGGTGACAGTACTTTTCCTCCACTGCACTGGGTCGCGTTAAAAAGAAAACCAGAAATATGACCGTGTATTTACGGTCAACAAAAGGGTAACATTATTTGGTATTCAAATACCTTGCACTGGGAACAGCACTCTCTGTTATTTGGGAATTCAGGGGCCTTTGGAAAATATTGCTTGAGTTTCTCCCAGGCTTCCTTTGAAACCACCCTCCGTTCGTTTTCGGATATACACAGGTCACCTGTAGAGAGAAAGCCAAGAGAAGGGCTTTGCTCTTGACGCGCTCAGCGATGTTTTGCAGCCCTAACTAGATTTAAGAGATTACAGGGTATAAATGTGGGGGAAGATATTCACACACTTATCAGCTAACACCGCGTCAGCAAAAAAGAGTGCGACTAATACACAAAGTCACCTTCAACTTCTTTATCATTTCCTTGTTTAGACAGGAAAAAAAAATAATATGACTTTAATTCATATAAATGTCCTTTAGATTCCCAAGAGCGTGAACCCAAGCAGCTGATCAAATACAAGCGGCGGTAAAGAGATGCTGGGAAAAGCAAGGACAAGCCAAAGAGGGCACAGAGCTACCGTTGTCTGATCTTGGCTATCCATAGCTCCATTTTTATGGTGACTCCATTTACCAAGCTGCAGACTAACCCTATGCCCCATGAAACAGGAGCCAGGTGCTTTCCGCACCCTTGAAAAAACAAAATTACCACTGTATCATCTCAGATGGCTTCGCGTGCCCTATCCACGCACCTTCAAATCTGGAAAGGACAGATTGTGCACCCTAGATCTGCTCTAGGGAATAACTGGATTCCAAAGATACGAAGCAAGATTTACCAGCTATCCCCCAGGCTACTTGCCTGTTGGATTATTTATCCTGATGCTCAAAACCCCCCCAAAGAACAGTTTAGCATGAGGCATTTGTCATTTTAGCGACAGCCGTAGCAGAAAGGTCACGCTCACGCATTTGGACGCCACGTGTATGCATGACAACATGCGCTCCGGTGGACAAACAAGGCTTGGGAAAACTGGAGAAGGCGAGGGCTCGGGGATCCGACCAGCCGTCCGCTCACAGGCTTGATGATCGCCAAGGGGAAAACACAACCCTATCTCCCTACGAGAGAACAGCTGGGAAGTCAAGGCACGGCCGTGCTACACGCCGTCGCAGTGAGAAATAGGAGGAACAGTCATTGCAACACCCAGATGCAAACCGGATTTGGATGTGGTATGGGAATATTCATGCCTCAACGTGGATTTCACCAGCAAGAGGGAAGCGAAACAGCAACTGTGAAGTCGTGGCGCCGAGCGGTGTCCAGCAAAGGGCACGATACCTCATTATCTGCATTTCTATAGCCTGAAGAGCTACAGAAAGACAGGGAGAAAAGGTTCCTTCCTCCACACCCTCCGGTAGCTCTTTAACATTACATGCAGCTCCTCAGCTCCATGGACCCATCAGCTCTCCTGGCTCCAGCCAAGCCTGGATTTCTGCCAGCCCCCGAAGGGAAAAAATAGCAACGCTCCCCTCCCGCTTTTCCTCTAATAAACAAAGGTCGGGCTGGGCTGCTTCGATGCGGCACTTGGCCACTTGTTCTTCATCAAACACGATCAAGTGGCCCAGCTTTACCATATGAGGAGGCAGGACCAGGCTGCTTTCCAGAGCCAGCGAGGATGGGGAAAAAAAAACCACGCTTGTACAAATAAGTGCCTTGACACCGCATGATTAATGAAAACAGATTAATACGCTGTTGAGCAAAAGAGGTGGAAAAATCAGATCTGGGTGTGCAGGGAACAAGTGATTTGCCATCTGGAAGATGATGATCCTAACCGCTGCTGACCCTGTCTCCCCCTCCCACCATCCAGGGACGTGTTTTGGGCACAGACATCAAAGAATTCTTAACTTGGTATCTGGAAAAAATTATTCAGTGGGGTCAGGCAGCTACTGGAGAGCGAGAAATTGCAGCAAAGATGCAAAAGGACTTCTTAAGGGAACACCCGGATGGCATTTCCGGAGGCCAGCCAGACCTCACAGATAAAGCGCTGGCTTTTCCAGAGCCTACCATGAAGGCAGGAACTTCCTCCACCACAAAATTAAGGCTGTATGACCGAGACTACAGATTTGCTGATACACTCCAGAGGGAAATTTTAAAGGTGGAAAGGTTGTTTTCAGCGAGTAACGGGAGGTTAGCTCAAGACAATGAAATCTGACCTGCCAGCGGCCCCCTTATTTAATACTATTTATTCTGATATGACCCAAAGTCACAGATCAACTAGCGATTTACCAGCATAATATTTTCAAAGGCTTATTGGCCTATTTTTATCATGTCTGGCTACATTAAATGTTTCATCACCACGGTGCATGCTTTTATTTAACAGCAGCAGTCTCGCGGCAATGGGAAATACGGCGTTCAAGGCTCTGAAAAACAGCTAACGCAGTGACAAAGTGCTTAAACACTCTGCTTCAAAATGAGGCTTTATCAAGCCATTACTCTACATCCTTGATTAGCCTTGATGACAGGAGGTGTGTTGCTAATTTATAGCATGTTTCTTTCTTACTAGGAACAAGACTGAGCATCCCTGGCAGGGAAACCGATGCCTCCAAACAGGAGCTTACTAGAACAGAGTTGTGTCTGGGAGCGACATACAAGCTAAAAAAGTGAGATTTAAACAACAGGGTAGCCAAGGATGTAGCTCATGAACCGTCAATTAGCAAAACACCTAACACCGGGTCAAACCCTTATGTAAACGGACAGCAAAGCACGGCAGGTTGGTAAATCGATATCCTTAGCGGTCCCAGTCACTGGCAGATAAACCCATGTTTCTACAGTTGTTAGGTAAGCGCTCCTGTTTTCATGTAAACCGAGAGAACAAATGGATACTCTCAGCTCCCACCTTGACAGATTTACACCATCTGTTTTTCTCCTAATACTTTCCGAGCTTCCAAGTGGCTGCAGATCCTTGGTGCTGCCCTCACGCCATCGTGTCGCTTCGTTAGCGAGAGGAAGAGATGCTCGCTTCCGCAGCCCAGCATTTCCTGCAGCACCCAAGCATCTCAGCGCTTACACCCCTTTCACTGCTTTACAAAACTTGGACTGTAACGTGATAGCGCTCGCAAATAAAAGCTGGAAGTTTGAGTGTCAGGAAACACCAGGCAAAAGAGAATTAAGTGCATTTCTTCAGTAACTGCTCATGTTGGCCTTAGATGGAGCAAAGGCTACAAAGGTTAATGTCTTGAGCAATGGGCAACAAGAGATATATTCAGCTCCATCCCCCGTAGAGACTTACCATGTGGGCAAACGATGTCTTCATTAAAATTTAACTCCTCTTCCTCCTCTCTCTTCTCTTCATTTGATTCATCTAATTAAAAACAAAACAGAAAACCCTAGAAGATTGCACAGAGTTCCTCTTCCAAGGAAAGGAAAAAAATCTTGGGGGGAAAGGAGCATGGCTCCCTTTCAAACTGCAGCAAAACCCTTAACCCAAGGGAGACTCTGGAAGCAAATTTGTTATTCTCAAATGTCTTGGCCTCTGGGCAGGCGGGATTACAGCCTACAGGCCATGTAGGAGTGCTTTGAAGTGCGTGGAGCACAAACTGGTCCTTTGTGAGATTACAAAGAACGCATTTGTTGCGGCTAAAACACCACAGGGGTTCGCTGCTCCTAAAGATCTCCGAGTTTAACCTAAACACAAGTCGAGGTAAGAACGTAGGGAGCAGAAGCCTTCCTCGCAAAATATTAGTCCGCTCTTTGCCTTGAGGATACTGATCTAAAACAGATGCTGCCTGACAAACTAAGGGGGAGCCCGCCAGGGGTTTGGCAAGCCCCACATTAACGTATAAATTATAGTTAAGAACCGTAGCTCCATAGACAGAAGCGCTGGCCACTGAATTGGAGCATCATAAACACAATAATGTGTTAGTAAGAGTCTCTAATGACCTGCCTAACGAGCAAGTTGGCTTGCGAGCAATTCAAGTGTACTACTGGGAGTTGCAACCTGTTGTGAAACCAAGGTCACCACTGAGGAATGACGAGTGGTAATGCAGCCGAGAAGTACCCTTTTCTCAATGAATGCTCCACCAGCAGCGCCAGCTTACAGTATTTCAGGAGGGCTGCGGTATCTGGTGTTCTCTTGAGCCTTCAACAAGCTCAAGATCAATGCCATTAGCCGATCATCTCCACTTTCACTCAAACAAGCTTCTTGCCCTCAGTTCCCAATCAAAAAGCTCAACAAAATATCCAGTTTCCAAAGGTTTAAAGAGCAGAAGGCAAATAAAAAACCCCATCTATTCTCACAGACTCATGATACGGGCATAGAAGAGACTCTAATTCATGATTTTTTTTTTTCCCCCCTAGGCTGTGTTTTGCCAGAGCTGCTTTACCAGCTGCGCTGTTTCATCCATAGACCTTCGCAATAAACATCTTCATCCCTTCCCCAAGATAATTTTCATGTTTCTTCCTCCCCTGTGCTCTCTCATTCAGATAAAAGCGGATGAAAAGATCATGTGTCTGGGGTGGTAATTTTACACAGCTTTGTAAAACTACTTATTACCTCATCTTCTCTGGGTACGAAGATCACCCAGCAGTTTTGAAGCTTATCAAATAAAAAGCTCCTTAAATGAAGGAGCTTTTTATCTGATTTATTATCCTTCCCTCCCTGCTCATACAAGGGAAGCAAAACAGCTACAGGAACACCTGACGTGTCTTTTGTTAGGAGCATCAGTCAGAGCTGGTGGGTCTCTACAGCAGCAGAACTACCTTTGTTTTGTGCATTTCCATTCATTTTTCCATTACTGTGCTCTGCGTCTTCGTCTTGCTCATTTAATTGTTCCAGAGCCAACTGACGCCAGCTCCGCAAGGACGCCTTTCCAACCCAAAACCCGTCGTTCCTGCAGAGAGAGAACAGCGCAATGCGAATCACAACTCCGCTCTCCTTCGAAGCCCAAACAGTAAAATCCTTAGGGAAAAGCTATTTAAGCACTTCTAAAAAAATCTCTGACATCATTTGAAAGCATCGGGACTTACATACCCCTTGACTGTTATCTTCAGCAAGTTCGTAACGGTTTTGTAGTCTTCGTTTAACTGGTTTTTCAGTCGCAAGATTCGACACCTTTCCACCACGCAGTCCTTGCAAAGTGCTTTGACTGGGGTGGGGGGAAAAAGAAACACATTTTATTGCACAATTTCTTACACGCGTGGCTGAGCTTCTCCCCGGTTTGAACGTGCTCAGGCAGGTATGTACCAACTGTCCTGCCTCGTGACTGGAGATTTCACATGCAAATGAGGAGATCCCTGGGGTTACCGCTAGATCAGGCCACGTTTGAAGCTTAAATAAGTGTAAAACGCTTCAGATGAGGTGCTATCTGTTCCACTAGCTTCACAGCTCCCTGCCGCTGGTATCAACAGTTTGCAATTACAGCTGCGAGCCAGGTCACGCCAACGCAGACATGGGATTCAAAAGGCACGACAGTTTAGGCACATGCAAGAAAAAAAAAAACCCTTTATCACAGCACTTTGCAAGCTAAACCGAGAAAAAATAACAACAACAACAACCCCTCCTGCAAAGCTACAATGGACCAACAGGAGCTGGGCATGTATTTTCATCTGGGAGCAAGAAGGTCGCACCCAGGGAAGCAAGTCGGAGAACGCAGCGCGTCCATCCATCCCTCCCAGCCGTACTCAACGAGAAAACCTGCAGGCGATCTTCCAGTTGACTAATAAACGTTGGCCTGCTTTTTTTTTTTCCCCCCCACAAAGGCTGCCTGCGTCACAGCAGTTTCTGCTGGTTACATTTCTTCCCCATAAGCTCTTAGCAGGAGCTGAGCTAATTTGGTCTCAGTGGGAGTTATTGAGCTCCTTTATAAAAGAAACTAAGCCTGGGGCTTGATTAAGAGATGCCCAAAGACTGTAGGGGCTGGGCTGACCCCAAAAATCAAAACGCATGACAGATGCCTGCAACACAAGCACATGGGCTAACAGATATGTGCTTCCCTCGGATGAGGCAGCTCCGGACAGGCTAGAGGTGAAAGACAGTAAATGATTTTCTTGGCCCGTGCACGTCCGCGCTGCTCCGGAGCGCGGGCTGCAGGCAAGAGGCAGCACAGATCCGCACGCTCCACGGAACGCTGCCCACGCAAGCTCTGTAGGTGCTGCAGGCACGGAAAATCGTTTTGAACAGTCTGGGGGGGTTGCATGTACAAGTTTTGTTACTTTCTAGAATCAACTTCATAAAACCATCCAAGTATTATGTTTTCTAAGCTAAATGCACCATTGCTTTCTCAGAAATTCCTCCACGCACAGCTCTTCCTAGACAGAGCAGAACTCAGGTCTGAAAGAGACCCTGCAATCAGACTAACTGTATTTGTTTCAATGCCAACGTAATTAAGCAATATTAAAAAAACAAACCACCAACACTTGGAAATAAGAGCGCAGCACAAAAGCTATGCGCAGAAATAAAGTTACGATGATAAAGGATGGCTCAAAATGGGGCTAGGACCAGAACAAGGCTCTAAAACACGTTCAGCACATGAGAACGTGACTTGGGAGAGGGCATTTTCTGGCCCACACATGAGAACGTGACTTGGGAGAGGGCATTTTCTGGCCCGCACATGAGAACGTGACTTGGAGAGGGCATTTTCTAGCCCGACGCCTTACCATTCAGCCGGGGCCCTCCTCCATATCTCCTGTAGAAGAAGTCGGCCACATACTCTGATATCCTCTTCATAATGGATATTTTATCCGGATGGAGTTTGCCATGGGAGCACAGGCAGGCTGTGTTATCTATAGGTTTTGGAGGAGTAGACTCATCCAGCCATTTCTGCAACCATTCGAGAGAGATGAAGTCGTACGGGGAACCTGGTAGGGGAAAAACACGAAGAGAAACAAGCCCGTACGTGTCAGCTAATACACAATACAGCAGATGGTATTTTATAATTACTCTGATATTCAACAGTACTTTTAAAGATTAACAGGCTATCACTGTTGATTAAATCTCTGCAGTACAAGTTTTCAAACATCTAATACAGCTTCCCTCATCCAATTGCCATCTTGGTATCGCAGATTTAGAAGACAGGAGCCACGCGAAATTAAGATATGCAAGAACAAGCGGTCATTTTGAATTCAAGCAATCAATATGAAACAGCAGAGCACTCCAAGCAGGAGTGCTTTCAGACTGCTGAACCTTTAGGGGTTTATTGGAGAGTAGTTGGGGAAAGGGGAAGGCTTTCCTATTGTCCATCGAGGGACAAATATACTATTTAAACTACAATCACACATTAAAAGCTCTTTCTATGACGGAGCAAGCTCATCCGGTTAAATTAGAAAATAAAAGGCAACAACAGCAAAGAGACGAGGTCAGCGTTCGCCCCATCCCTTCAGCGCCCAAAATTTCAGTGTTATTCTGGGCTGCTCTTACAACTCCAGGCAAGAAACACTCGCACGTTTTAAGATTTACAGTGCAAATGGAAACTCGCTCAAATTTTTTAGCGTGAGCGTTATTTGTTTTTTTGAAACAGAGCGGCAGGCTCGCCCTTGTTTGCTAAAGGAGAAACACCTCGCACAAAGCCAAAGTTCAGGAGCGGGTCAGCGTCTGTATGAGCGGTGAAATAGCTTTGGGTGAAAGCCCTGTATCTCGATCCCGAGATGCAGTAGTGATGTGGAAACCCTTCTGCGAGATGACTCGGAAATTAAGAGGAAATTAAACCCATTCTGCTGACGTGAGGAGGGCAGCTCTGAAACCGAGGGGAAACGTAACCGTTAGTTACATTTATCAAATGAACACAAATCCTTAATGTTTCATACAAAGGAGCAACAGAGAAGCTACAGGAAAATACTTTGTCCTCCAGCTTGCACTGGATCTTTGTGAAACCGGGCTTCAAACCCTCCCTCCTCTGCAGGATAAATCAGCAGTATTTTCATCTTACACAACACCATCACAGATACACAGCCATGACCTCCAGAGAATTGCAACGCTGTCAGAAATGGTTTGCTAGTTTGGGATGAAAGCTGCCTCCCATGGAAAGTACGTTTTTCTGGGGCAGGCTGCACAAAGCTGGCAGAAAATGTCTCTGCACAGCTGCAGAGAGAGTCCCGAGCTCCTGCGGGATCAGACCCAGAGCAGCTCTGGGATAACGCCGCCTCCAGCTGTGCTAGCAAGCTGCTGTGCCCAGGACGTGCCCAGCAGCAGGTAGTGGGTGCCCTCAGGGCAGCGCTTCAGGTCCTGCCATCCTCAAATTGGGGCAGAGGAGCTCTGCCTGCACCTGTAAAAATCATCTTTTTGAGATTTATTCCTCTGTCGCGTTAGAAACGCTGAGAGCAACCTAGCCTGTTTCTGCTAAGGGGGAGAGAAAACACACCGGAGTTGTGCTTGTTGCTCCTTTTTAACGGTGACTCATGGCAGATTCATACCTCCACCACAACTCTGATTTAACGGGGACGTTTTAGCACCGCTCAGACTTGGGGGGACTCGGCAAGATGAGCTGCAACACTCTCCTGTTTGTGAGTTAAGCGCCCATTCTCTGCAAACCCAGGTTGGTAAACTGAAGAGGCAGACATTTACGGGAGCTGAGAAGTCTGCTTTTCGGCTACTCGAGTCTCACTGCTGGTTCTGAGCATTGAGCAATGAATATTAAAAAGCTAAAAATCAAATTGTCTAACAGGCTACACAGTTAAAAGCATTTTAAAGTCTTTAATTACAAACGTCCTGGAGATTTTACGAGTTGCACGTAGTGGAAAGAAATTCCCCACGCTGGATGGACAGAGCAAGTGCCCCTACGCTCGTTTTGAGGGAGACAGGAGAGAAAAACAAGGGGGGAAATAAAAAACGTTGTGCTCAGACATGCTAAGGTGACAAGACACAAGGAGCAGCAGGAAAGGATTAACCCCAGTCACTCATTGGACGGACTACGAAGCTTAGACACAGGGCTTCGAAGCACTGGCGGGGATGAATCAAATCATTTTCTGCTGGAGGCCAGGCATTCTCATACCCTGTTACCTGCCGATTAATTCGGATCAACAGCTCCCAACCTTGACGTGAGTTGGCAATTTGAGACTGGCCAGTTACTCTGCCTCGATGCTACTAACTGCTAACGAGACGAGCTGCTCACCGGGCAGAAGAAAACAGTCACGATGCATGGAAGCACACAGGAGACTGACTGATGGGGAAGGAGCAAGAGGGAATTAGCGACGCCAGAGGCCATTAGAATGAGGAAAAAAAGCAGAAAAATAGGTTAAGGCAGAAAAACAAGAGAGGGAAAGCAAATCCTAAGCATGCACACAGCAACAAAAGACAGCGATAGCTCTCCTCTTCTGAGCAGGCTGCAGCGAATGCCTTCCAGCTAAGCATTCAGGCCACAGAAGCGAGTTGTGGGTTAGTTACAAAACATTATTAATCTTAACAACGGTCTACTACAAAATACTACCACAATATCTTACAGACCAGCTTCAGCGGGTAACCTTTTGTAGAGCTCCTTCACCTCTTCGTGTTTGATTTTGCCTCTGGCCACGCTCTGTTTGCGCATCTCAGCCATTTCGTTGCACCACTCCTCAAACTTGCAGTTATCGCGCTCTACCAGCTCCTGCAGGAAAGCTGTTGGGAAAGAAGAAAAAGCCATCATTTCAAGGAAAAATACCAATTATGTTAATTATCCCTGTGATCGGTTATCTGGGGATAACAAGCAAGCCTAAAAATTCCCCCACGCAGCTACCAACACATGAGGTCTTTCCGAAAGCCAAGCGCAGGGACATTGCTCTCTCCAATATTTATGGTTGTAGATGGTTAAGTGCAGCTATCTGGCGCGATACAACGTCGCTCAAGAAAATAATTTACTCAGGGTTGGTTGCTGCGTTAAGAGAAATCCTTTGCTTGCTAACGAGCCTACGCCAAGTGCTGGCAGTCGTGCGAAGTGCAACGGGGTTTGGTGAGAGGCTGCAGAGCCAGAGCACGGCAGGACGCTTTGCTGCCTGCTTCAATCCCTCCCTGCTATTCCTCTCGCTCCAGCCATTTCTCTGCCTCCCACCGAGAGCAGCTCCTCTCTGCTGCCAAGGACCCGTCATTCCCAGGGCAGAAGCAAGAGCTTTTCACCCTATGGATACACCTGAAGCCTGTCCTGACGTGCAGCCCCACGAGTACGCTCGATCTCAGCGAGAGGGACCGAGCCCGTTGCAAACCCAAGGGCAAAAAGCCCTCAGGAGATGGGAGATAAACCGGGGCAGATCCTGGTGTCAATGGGAAGGTGCGGGGAATGGGAATTTTTGTTGCCGCCGGTGGAAAAAACCCAAACAAACCAAACCTCAGGAGGGTAAAAAAGAAGATAAAACACTTCCCTCACAGGGCTGGTGTAACAGGGGGGGAAAGCACTGCTTATCTGCAGCCTTTTCCTATTTAGCAGTATTTTGAAGAGCTAAAATATTTCCAGAAAGGTTAACACTTGTGCAGCCAGAGAGCACAATATCCACCTTGGGAGAATACACAGTATTAAAAAACAACCAGCTTGACCCCCTTGAGGTCAGAGCCAAGTTACGTCTCTCCACTGTCCCGGAAAAGCCGCTTTTAACAGCATCAAAGCAAAATGCCTCAAATTTACAGTTGCATGAAACCTCCCCGCAACCGCACGGCTCGACTGCTGCCCTTCGCTCCCTGTTCCCTGGCAGGCTTCCACGTGAAACAAAGGCAACCACAGGGCTGCACAGGAATTTGGAGCTGGGTGGAGAGACTTTTGCCGAGTTATTGTTTTGGGCAGAGGGGTAGGAGGAAAGGGAGCGCAAGAGAGCTCAGGAAATAGACTGAAAATGCAGATCTGAGGCAGGAATTAGCACTAATTCCCAAAGCTGTGTGGCTCGGAGGATGGGTTTTAGTGGTGGTGGGGCTGGGAAAGGTTTGGTGCTGTTATTAGGGGGTAAAAAGCTGTATGATTTACCCCCTCTGCATCCAAACAGCGGAGGTCCAAAGGGGATGCGCGACCTCCGCCGTTCCTGCTTCGCAGAAGAGGGAAGAAGGTGGAACACACCTCCATCCCCATCAGCACCAGGGGCCTAATTAATACTTCTAATCGAGTAGCACGCAAACACGAAGCATCATTAAATCCACAGGCCAAACCTACAGGGATTTCTGCCACCCCCAGTAATTCTAAAGCAAGACACGAACGCGCTCATGCAAAACTCCTGTTAAGGGCTTGCATCCTCTTAGTTTCAAGTCGTTTATTCTCAATATGGCAAAGATTAAGCACTCGCAGAAGAAACCTGACATCTGTCAGGATTATTCACCTCCAGCACAGTACATGCACCGCCAATGACATTTAACCACGCTCTTCTCCTTCGCCTTCAGGAACCTGAGCGGTTCCTCTGGGATCCCGGCTGCTAATCCCAATGCTCCCGCCGCCTCACGCGGCTCCTCCTAACCCCTTCCCATCTCGTCTCGCTGGTTAAGATAGCGAGGTCTGAGCAGGCACAGGGGTGGGATCATCAGGCTAGTATTATTTCAGTTCTAGGAAAGCCCAGGGGTTTCACTGGTCACAACACTGAGTTGCCATGCGGCAACTTTGGGGGCTCATGGACAGCGGTCAAAAAAGGGGCTTCGAGCAAAACCCCGACTCCTGGCCCACCTGGACCACCACAAGACGAGATGGAGAGGCCAGGAGAGTCAAAGCTCACTTACCTGGTACTTCGACTGTCAGAGATTTCTCCCGGGTTTGCAGCCTGTATACCAGCATGTAAGCATTGCGCGAGCAGTGCGTCCCTTTCCCGCACTTAGGTTTACGAGTCTGGGATTTAGAAGGTTCCGCTGTGGTACAGAAGGCAAAACATAATAAACACACAAGCTCGCTTACTGATTCTCCGTTAACGGGACGAGTTTGCCACCTAGCCGGCTTCCCTCTCCCTGCTGCGCTCTGCCAGGCCTCTTTTTGCCAAGCACTGGGCTTGGCATGAGCCAAAATAGTATCCCGAAGAAAGACCCAAATCCCTCCAGCGTTTCTGGAGGCAGGGTAGTTCAAAGGGACTAAAATTAGGAGCCTGCTCTGAACTGCTCTCTACAAGAGCCTTTCTTCTCTCCCCAGTTAAACCTCACCGAGCCAAAGGCAGCTCTTGCAAAAACATCCTTTCTCCCCTCACCTCTTGTTCTGGCGTCCTGACACCAAAGAACACCGTCAAACCCTCAGGGGAGAAAAATCTTATTTACAGGTGATTGCGTATGTGAAAAAACACGCGCCCTTCTGTTGGGCAACAAAGCTTTTAGGGAGTGAACAGCAGCGGAAACGGTCATGTCAGAGCAGCTGGTGGTGCGATGTAAACTCGTGTTGCAAAAGTTGCTGTTTCCAGATAGACTGCTGGGCGAGGAAAAAACACTTCTCTACAGCTGCAGCTTCAAAAAAAGCAACCATTCTTTTAAAAGAAAAAAAAAACTCAAGGAACTCCATAGGTCAAACTCTAAATGAAACACTGAAATATTAAGAAAATGGTCTTTCCCAAATTCTGGAAAAATTCACGTGCCTCTCCCACCACACCGTCCAGGGGACTTCCTAGATGATCTTTATTTGCATTTTCTCCAAATATTTTCTAAATTGTTCCCATCTGCGTGGCCAGGCCGCAGGACTCTCCCCCACAGCAGACCTCTGCTTTACGTTACCGACCTTCTCCTGCTGTTGCATGCATTTGTAACACAGAAGAGTCTCAGTTTTGCTTGGAGTAGGCAAATAACATCAGCACTTGATAAAAATATTAAGGCTCTCAGCCTACAGCGGCTTCTAAACACGCTTTACTTATATTCTTCACGCAGCCTTGTATTTCAGCAAGAATACTTACTTGCGGTTAAGCATAAACCTTTACAAGATCGAGGCCACAGCGGTTTATTTGCATCTAATTTTGCTAGGCTGGGTAACTCGGGAGGTTAAAAAGAAAGGCTGAGAAGCTCTTACTTCTTCCTTTTGGGGCTTATTTTCCTATCTTACACCACTAGATGTCTAGCCAGCTTCACAATTTGGTTGCAAGCAAGCGGTAGTCAAACATTAACAGGATGACAAAGCTGCTCCGGTGGCAGCCAGCGTTTATGTACGTCGTGATGAAATGCAAGAAGGTGTTCACTAGCAAGAGAACTGAAAATAAAGCGGCATCATGCAGATGCGTGCACGGAAGAAAATGGGAGAGGGAGGCTAATACCCCACGCCTGCTCGAGGGCGTGCTCAGGCTGACGTGGCTTTACAACAAACTAAGGGAGCAAATACATCTGAGGGTGTCTTTTCATTAAGCTGTTAATTAAGGATGCTTTAAAGAAAGACAACATGTCATAAAGTCCAATTGCAGCAAAGCACGGGCATCCTGGTGGGCCAGTGTTTCTGGGAATGGACTGCTTGCACCGTCAGTGAAATTTCTGGCATTAACTCCCCCGTTTCCCGATACTGTAAAGCATCTTGCACTAAGGACCACTGAGCGACTGCAAATCCGAGCACTCAAAATGCCAATTTAACGCTGAACCACTCCTATATATTGACTGCAGACCGAGAAACCCACAGGTCCGGCCTCAGCCCAAGCTCTCCAAGAAATCAAGACCTTGTCTTGTCCAGGGAACATGGTTATCTGGGCAGCACCAGGACACCGGCACAAGATGAGCCAACAACAGCAGAACAGAAGAGCACAAAGGAGAAGTAAAGAGTTCAAAGTAAAAAGGCTATTTTGGTTTCCAAGCCATTATTTGGATCGAGAATTTTTTTCCTTTTTTTTTTTTTACGGAGACTCTCCAAGTAAAACACCTCAGTGGAAATAAAAACATAATGTGTTAAGGAAACTGAAAGTAACCTCGTTATCTGTTCCTAAGCCTCCTTTTGCACACCGGCCAAGGAAGCATCAACTTGCCTGTCTCATCCCGATAGGCAACTGCTGCCCGAGTTATCGGTGTCTTATCTGCTGTGCGGCAGGCAAGAGAAATACTAGAGCAGAGGAACTGATCACGAGGTGTGCGTAAACACTCACACGGGGCTGAAACGAAGAAAATCTGGCTGCAATTAACAGAATTGCCGCTTCACACGTTACTCCTAAGATGTGACAGTACGTGTAGGAGCATTTTTGTTTTAAGAGTAACAGGGTCTCCACGTATTCAGCCTCCGTGTTTTTGGTGAAAAGAGTTATTTTAAAAGGGCACTCACAACTTAAAGGTTTTACCTAGATCTTCCTCAATCCCCAACTGCAGTTTCTTCCCCTCCATCTTTTCTATGTCTTCGTCGTTAAACTTGTACCACTCGCCTGTCTGCGGATCCTTCACGTGGGCGATGTAGTGCCCGGAGTACGCACTCACACCGCGGTGTATGAGGACGGCACTAAGTTCATACACGTAGACGCCATCTGGAAGGAAAGCAGCAGTTATGGAGCACTCTGGACGAAACAGCACAAATCTTTTCTTTCCTAGCACTTAATGTTTTCGCAAGGCAGCGGACAAAGACTGCACTTGAACTCGCATCTCTCCCAGACCTCGTTAAGTGGGTTGCGGCTTCCACAACCCACTTAGCAAGGCAGTTATTTGAAACGTGGGCTTCAAACAACTCTTGATGTAATTTTCCATCAAAAAGGGGATTCAGAGGAGATCTCCTCTCATCTGCCGAGGGGCGGCAGGTAAAGTTAATGAAACACAGCACACAAAACTCACTTTTTTGTTCCATAAAAGGCTCCATGTCAAGCAGCTCAGAGAAGCCGATGTAGGTGTTGAGCTTTTTCTTATGGCCAGTTTGTCTGTGCGGAGGCAAAGCTTTGGTTCAGGGGAGAGCAATAGCAGTTCACACCTCAAAATAACTCCCCTTGAAACCCACCGAGCGTCCCCAGAGCAGCCCACGCACGCACTCAATCATCAATCTCTCAAATCAACGCAGAAAGAGCAGAGCAGATGACTTCCCAAAGAGCTTCCACGCAACCCAGGGAGCTCCCACTTTAACAGCGTGCTCTCCAGCGACAGGCTTACCTGTCAAACACGAAACGCATCAGCTGCAGGTTGAGCGTGCAGGGAAGACTTAGCAGCCTGATCTTCCTCGTGGCATTCTGCTTACTCTGACAAGTTTCGCAAAAATAACGATTGTCCCCTTCTAATTTTTCTTCCTGAGCGGGGAGGGGAGGCAGAAAGAAACATCTTGAGAACAGGTTACCACTGAAAAGTCAACCAGTCCAAGCTACTCAACAGCTGGAGACTGAAAAGCACGATAGTTATTTTAACCATTTAAGTCTCTACCCAGCTGCTTTCCAAAACTAATCTCTTAGTGAAAAATGCACGCTAATAAATGCGCTTTACAGCGTGGCCATAGTGGGCTGCTCTCACTTTAAGGAAAATTTTAGACCAAATCAAGCCCTGTTCTCAGGTCGCTTACAAGACTGTCAGGTTTGCTCTCCACTTGACTGCGTTGGTTTATACGGAGGGCTATGGAAAACGAAAATCATTAAATCACCCTTTTACGAGCTCACATGGACCAAGTTAATGTAAAGCCACACTTAAGCCTGGAAACTACAACCCTCTTGTGCTCAGCCAAACAAACATCACCTTGTAAGAGTCGCTGTCTACGCCTAAGTAGATCCAATAGCAGGATGAGGCCAGGGGAGAACCCCAACTGCCCTAAACAAGGTCACCGGCTTGTTTCATTTGAAGGAGGAGCAGAGAAACTTGAAGTTCACCATTTCAGGATTTTAATGCGGGTACACAAACCAGTCTTTTTTCATAGCAGACCTTCCGCAAGCAGAGCAACCGGTTTGCTGAGCGCATCAGCGAAGCCACTGCCCAACCGCCAGACAGCTCAGGTACAGAGTCACGTTTCAGGTTAGTTCTGCCCGACATATTTTTTAGTTGAATCCACACCTCGAACCTTTAATATGCCGGATCTTAAGATCTAGGCAAATTTTCAAGTCGAATTAAGAGCACTTGCAGCTGTACCTGCAGCTATTCCTGGCCTTTTCTAGTATTTTTGAGAGCACGTTTTAGAGCGGGGAATGTCTCCTGCTGCTATGCAGATGAGCACCGATACAGAAAACACAAAAAGCAGCCATTCTCCCGGCGCTATCCATGACAAAGCTCGCAGGGACTTTTTGTCAGACCTCGGGGGACTTTTTCCCCAACTTTGCTGGGAAAGTATTTTAACTAAACATGCGACTTTCAAGTGCTCTTTAAAGCCCTAACATGGGGTTGTGCTACCCTCCTGTCCTGAGCTTGTGCTACCCTCCTGTCCTGAGCCACTCCTTGCTCGCACGGCTCATTTTCTGGGTCCGCAGAAAAAAACATTTCCTTTTGCATGTATCTCACCCAGACAACTCAGAGACAACTCACTCTCTTCGCTCCGATACCAACCTCAAAGGCTGTTAATTGACAAAAGGAATTAAAACACCTTGTTAAGAATAGCAGGACTGAAAAAACAACGAGCTCATACCTTAAGAAACTCCGTTATACAGTCTGTCAACTGCTTGTGCCCTTGGATGTTTAACTCCAGCTCATAAAATTTAGACACGAGTTTGGACTCCCTGCCACACTGGTTGCAGCTAGGATTAAAAAAAAAAAAGACAAAAACACATGAGGTCAGTCCACTGGTTCATGTGTCTGAACTCCCCATCCACTAGTAAACTACTCCGTGAGCTATAAAACCAGGAGAAAAAGTTGTTTAAGTCAGAGTTAACGTGGTTCGCACCTCTACACCACAAACACTCTGCAAGAAGGTGGTAACGGGCTGATAGCATCTACCAGGAAAACCAGGAGCACCTGCTTACAACTCGCATACACCATTTTACATTGGTTTTGAGGTGAAATCCACGGCTCTCAACACAGGAATGAAAATACAACACCCGAGTACTTCATTTTCTGGCTGCAGGACTTTACGTTCCATTAACTCACTCGCAAGTTTAATTGGTAAATTTTCATTAAAGGATTAAAAGCAGCTGGAGAACTGCAACACCACCACGCGCACAGAACCAGGGAACCTAAAAGCTAAAAAACCTCTTACAAAATGTTTCGGCAGAAGCTTACCTGCCTGCTCCGGTTGTTAGGAAAGATCTTTCCCCCCTCAACTTTTTCTAAAACATTTAAATATTTACAGAAAGGTTCTTCCTGAAGACCAAATACTTACACCGTGACATAGGCGTACTCTCCACAGAACTGCTTTTGCACTATGTTTCGAACATCTGGGTTTTTTTGTTTGGATAAAGTATCTTCCAGCAGCGACATGAACAGCTTTGAAAACTCCTGGGCATCCTGGAAGAGAAAGCCAAGTCCGTTAACAATACGCCCAATCACAACCTTGTCGCTAATTTACCGCAAATTACCCGGAGCTCTACACACAGGCTGCACGGAGGCTCCGGCGTGCACTGAATAGAAAAAAGACCCGTCGGGAGAACTAAAGAAAAAGAGGAATTTGCCTAAAAGGAGCAGGAGGCCCCCAGCGTGAGACCACGGTGTGAGTTAACCTGGCTGCCGGCCAGCCGCGCCGGGTGGTTTGACTTCTGCCCCGCTCCTCGCAGGGCTCTGGAAGAGAAAAAAAACCTCCTGCTGAGTTTTCTATCCCGTTAATGCTCGTTTTTCAAAGCTCAGCACGCAATACAAGCTGTCCCTACTTGCATTATAGGTGAGAGGAAAAATAAAAACACCCCAAAAATGAGAAGCTGCCCTGTGGATTCATCCCCTCCTGCAGGACTTGGGAGCTTCCCCACACTCATCTCAGGGCCTTCCTCTCCCACCCTGGCTCTCCTTTCCTCTCCCCTTCTGAAAACAAAGGGGCTTTGGCCTCTCCCAGCTGTCCTTTAGTATCACAGGTCAGTAGTGACCGCTTCCTTCCCCTCCCGCATCCTCCCGAGGAAACGTGCGCCGGCGCTCGGGTTCTTCTGCCAACAATCTCTCTCTTATTTCTCAAAGTGTATTTTCAAGCCTTGCCCTTCTCCTGAGCCCTCTTCCACTTCGGTGAGAGCCCCACAGGACCCATCTGCGGCGCTCGCCCCTCTCTAACCGCGCTTTCTCTGCCCCACACGCTCGCGTTGGACATTGGCTGGCTCTCGGTGACCCAACCAAACGTCTTCTCGCCCTGCAAGGGCCCTTCAAACCCCACTGAACTACCTACCGCCATGTATTTTCCTGCCCTGGGAGGAGCAGCCCATAAAGCACCTGCGAAAAGACCCTCCTGGCAGCTTCAGCTCCCACCCTGCATGGTTCCGGGGTCGATCAGGCACTAACAACACTCCCTATCCCCATCCCATCGCTCCCGGTGCTCCTCCTGATCTCCATGGGCTCCTCCTGATCTCCCACACCGACGGGGAGAGCCCGGAGCACCGTTTCTCCCTTTGCGTTTGTACCAAGCAGCAGAGATGCTAAAATAACATAAAAGGGCAGTTTCACGCTGCTTTAAAGAAGGTAGTTATTCGAGTGGCGCATCTCAAACCTACCTGCTGCTGTCCCGTGTCCAAGCCCAGCGCTTTGACAAACCCAGAGGGATCGATGTATCGCCTTTTGCTGTTCTGCAGCAAGGCGAACAAGTACTGGAGGTGTTCACAAATGGTCTGAGGCTCGTAGTCTATTAAAACAAGAAGTTGCACAAGTTACAGCAAGTAATTCAAGGCAAGAGATAATTATTCCAAGTAATTTGCTTGTTCCTTCTTTGTATGGGTAAATTTGACGATTAGAAATGATTTTTAAAAGCTGGTTTATATTATCATGAGAACGGAAGCGGTTCATGTCAGCGATGACAGCGAAGTCCCAGCACAGGCCAAATATCACAGAATCATTTAGTTTGGAAAAGACCTTTTAAGATCATCGAGTCCAACCGTAAATATCCCACAGTGCCGAGCACGAGCTGCAAGCAAAGACTTTAAGCAGCGTGCACCGATTACCGGCAGCAACAGCTTATTTACCCTAAATGGCGAGACATCATTTAAAAATACCATAAAAACAGAATCAGAAGAAAACAGGCGGCTGCCCTGACCCAGAGCGCACCTATAGCGCCATACCATACATAAAGGTATGTCACTTGAGGCCGTCGCATCTGCTGTGTGGGCAACTGGGAGCCTCATTTATACCAGGGACCCAAATTTTCACCCTCCCATGGGACGAATGTGGCTCCACGGTAGTGCAGATCAGTCCCAACCCATGTGCTTCCACCCCCAGCACCATCATTAAGCTGGGAACCAGTTTGGGAAGCGGCCCGGCAAGAAACAAACCCAAATCAGATTTTTCAACCAGATCAGATCACTCCGATTTAAGAAATGACTCGGGTAAAGGTTGGTTCACTCCCAAAAGCCGGGTGATGGACTCAAAAACAACGGCGTGGAGATCAAATGAATAGTTGTAGCTTCACCCATCGACTCTGCCGATAAACGTTATCCCAAAGCCAACGCCAACATGTAAAATTTTAGGAGAAAATGAGCAAAACCACTCCCGTTCACAGCTTCCACCCACCTTTGTCTTTCGGGATGCCCTCTCCGGTCGCATACTCGCTGCAGGTGCTGGGACACAAGTAGAGGGCTTGTCGGAGCTCCAAGTTAAGAAACCACATCTGCAAGAAAGTGTTCACGTAGCACGTGGCGCCGAGGTTCGTTAAGCCCACGAACGCGTTCTGGCGTAAGAGAGAAAGCAACAGTCATCACTTGCCGCTGCGGAGGAGCAAGCAGAAATCCAGCAGTTGGGGCGGCCACTTTACGGCTGTTTGTGGGGAAAACGCCGCTCCGGCATCGTACAAACAGCCGCATCCCAAACTCTCTGGCTACAGGGAGACACGAGGTACCACCTCCCCTCATCCCCATCTTCCCCCTGGGACCGGGAAGGACAGGGGATGCTTTTGGAAGGGGGTTCTACCTTCTTGCGGCGCTCGCAATTGGGGTCGTCGATGTTGTGGAAGCTGTTCTCGTCTATCTCGCCCAGCCAGACGTGCTCCCCGATGCCCACCAGGCAGTTGGGGTTCCCCCGGCAGTTCCTCCTGTAGAACCAGCACCCGCCCCAACTGTCACCCCCAGCAGAAGGGACGCTGTTGCCCCTTGAGGGGGTGACTGTGGGGGATGAGGACAACAAGGGGGACCTCATAATGCTAAACAGCATGAATGGGGTGGGACAGCGATCCCCCACACCCCCTAAAAATAGTGGTTAGAGAAGACGAAGGAGATCCCAAGGGATGCAGAACTAGAGGGGCACAAAAAGGGGGAACTCAGGGAAGAGTACAGGACCCAGGGAGATCCCCTACATCTGGGGAGCCAGGCAGGGAGAGGGGTCACCGAAAACTCTGGGCTGGGTCCCCTACATGTGGGGAGCCAGGCAGGGAGAGGGGTCACCCACAACCCTGGGGGAGTCCCCGATATCTGAGAAGCCAGGCAGGGAGAAGGGTCACCCACAACCCTGGGGTGGGTCCCCAATATCTGAGGAGCCAGGCAGGGAGAGGGGTTGCCCACAACTCTGGGGTGGGTCCCCTACATGTGGGGAGCCAGGCAGGGAGAGGGGTCACCCACAACCCCGGGGGAGTCCCCGATATCTGAGAAGCCAGGCAGGGAGAGGGGTCACCCACAACCCCGGGGTGGGTCCCCTACATCTGGGGAGCCAGGCAGGGAGAGGGGTCACCCACAACCCCGGGGTGGGTCCCCGATATCTGAGAAGCCAGGCAGGGAGAGGGCCCCCCGCAACGCTGGGGAATGGGGGTCCCACAGAAGGGAATGTGGCGGGGGTCCCAAAGAAGGGAATGTGGCGGGGGTCCCAAAGAAGGGAATGTGGCGGGGGTCCCAAAGAAGGGAATGTGGCGGGGGCCCCACAGAAGGGAATGTGGCGGGGGCCCCACAGAAGGGAATGTGGCGGGGGCCCCACAGAAGGGAATGTGGCGGGGGTCCCCATCGACCCCGAGGGCCCCAGGAAGGGCGGGGTGCTCCCCCAGCCTCCGGGGAGGGCGGAGGAACGCGGGGTCCCCCCCAGCCCCGGGGGGCGAGGGCCCCAGCGAAGGGAAGGGGGGAGCCCCCGAGCCCCACGCAGGGGGGCGGGGGGGAGGCCTGGGGTCCCCTGCGGCCCTGAGGGAGCAGGCCCGGGGCGGGGAGGAGGCAGAGGGCCCGGGGGCGGGGGGGCCCGGCGGTACCGGCAGGCGCCGCGCTGGCAGGGCTCCAGCCCGACGCGGTAGGCCGCTTCGATGTGCTCCTGCGCCACCGCCTCGGGCGCACCGTCTCGGTCCAACGCCACGCCGCCTTCTCCAGCTGCAACCGCGGCGCCATGGCCGCCACCGCCCCTCCCTCCCTCCCTCCCTCCGGCCCGGGCCTGCCCCGGCCCCGGCCCGGTCCCGGTCCCGGTCCCGCCCCGGCCCCTCCCGCCGCCGCCGCCGCCGCCGCCGTCAGGGCCGGTGACGCCACGCGCGCGACGCGCTGAGGGGCGCGAGGGGGTGACGGTAACGGGCTGCGACGCGCGACGCGCCGGGGGGCGGGGCCCTGCGCACGGCGCGGGAGGCGGTTGGCCCCGCCCCCGCCGGCCGAGCACGGGGGGGGGGTTCTGGGGGGGGGTGTGGGGGGGTCTGAGTGTCTGGGGGGGGTCTGGGGGGGTCTGGGGGTCTGGGGGGGGTGTGGGGGGTCTGTGTGTCTGGGGGGGGGTCTGGGGGTCTGTGGGGGGGTGTGGGGGGGTCTGTGTGTCGGTGTGGGGGGGTCTGTGTGTCTGGGGGGGGGTCTGGGGGTCTGGGGGGGGTGTGGGGGGGTCTGTGTGTCGGTGTGGGGGGTCTGTGTGTCTGGGGGGGGTGGGGGGGGGTCTGTGTGTCTGGGGGGGTGGGGGGGGTCTGGGGGGGGGTCTGTGTGTCGGTGGGGGGGGGTCTGTGTGTCTGGGGGGGGGTCTGGGGGTCTGTGGGGGGGGTGTGGGGGGGTGTGTGTCGGTGTGTGGGGGTCTGTGTGTCTGGGGGGGGTCTGGGGGTCTGTGTGTCGGTGTGGGGGGGTCTGTGTGTCTGGGGGGGGTCTGGGGGTCTGTGGGGGGTGTGGGGGGGTCTGTGTGTCAGTGTGGGGGGGTCTGTGTGTCTGGGGGGGGTCTGGGGGTCTGTGGGGGGGTGTGGGGGGGTCTGTGTGTCAGTGTGGGGGGGTCTGTGTGTCTGGGGGGGGTGGGGGGGGGTCTGGGGGTCTGTGGGGGGGTGTGTGGGGGTCTGTGTGTTGGTGTGGGGGGGTCTGTGTGTCTGGGGGGGGGGTCTGTGTGTTGGGGGGGGGGGTGTGTGCACAGTACGGGCCCAGCACCTGCAGCCTGCCCCCCCATCCCCCTCCCTGCACCCCCACACCGTACCCCCCGAAGCCCCATACCCCCCCCCGGACTCTCATACCATTCCCCATAACCCCCATACCATACCCCCATACCCCAATCCCCCTGCACCCCCATAACCCCCATACCATACCA